>NC_140586.1:15276496-15341496 GCF_964204655.1 Triturus cristatus
TCCTCCTCTTGTCAAAGATGGTGTTCTAACTGTATTTTGGTTCTTGGCTCACCTGAATTTCTTAGATAAACAATTTAAACTCTCCCGAGTCTGTGGTTATTTAATAAAGTTTTATTATATGTAATTTTTCATCTATATTGTTAACTAAAAGGTCCATTGACCAGAGGAAAATACATTGGCTCGAGAAGTTGGTAAGAAATAATTAGGTTAAAAAATCATCTTACAAGTATTAGCACAATAAATTGACCCCAGCAGTATTTACTAGCCTACATCAATGAGTGTGTTTATGGGCCCAAGTGAATGTAAACTAAGTGAGTACCTGAGGTTGGTAGCCCGCTGGATCAGTGTTTCTGATAGCAGAGCTATGGTTTAATTTATTAACTAGTTAGGTGAAAATGTTTGAATTTGAATTATTGGTTATGTATTAACTTACCCGTTTGTACTTGTTTTATGTTGTCTCAAAATTCTTGGGAATATTGAATAGCGGGTGGTGAATGGAAACCACACTGCAGTGAGGTTGCTCGTTTCCTAAAGGTAGCGCTGAAGGGCTATGCCAGGCTGATAGTGCTAAATTAGGGACTATTTTGTATAAAAGTGAGAGTGATTGATAGCAAAGAGTTCGCTGGTGAAATTTTTGTCCTATATCACCTAGAAAGGGTAGTACTGAAGGAGTAGCATGTTCATTGGTGCTTGAGAGAAGAGTAAGCGGAAGAGTTTTACTCGCAGTAAATGTGAATCGACTTTCTGATTTTAGCGAAGCAAACAGAGTAGCGCATGTTTCTATGTTGTCATTTCTAGAACTTGTATGAAAATTGAAAGAAAAATAAGTTTTGTGTTACCTTGCAAAGAAGGGGTCAGTTAAGGGTGCTGCACTGATGTCACAGAGGGCTGCTCTGGGATTGGTTGGAAAAGCGGGCGTGTGACTGATGCGAAATTGTAAAGGAGGGGTCAGTAGTAAGAAGAGATACTGACGTTACAGAAAAGCCGCGCTAGCATTGGCTAAGCGCATAGTGTGAACTAGAATTTGATTGGTCGAAAGAATAAAAGCTGCGCTGGTATTGGTCAAACAGAGTAAAAGCGAAGATTTGATTTGGCTAGCAAGATAGACGCTACAATAATAATTGACAGTGGGGTTTGTATGTGGAGACACGATCCAATATTAATAGGGAATCGGCCAAACAGAAGGTATTTAGGTTTTCAGAAACAGTATGAAAGTCTGAGGTCTACACATACAAAGAACTGAAAAAATGAGGTGAAGTATAGAATACGGACTATGCCCAATTGAATAATTCAAAGGGCAATCCCTTTTTAGGACATAATCCCTCACTCACCCTAGGTGACATGCTTCATCATTTGGGATTCTCCTCCCAGAGAAAAAACCTAGTTTCTCTGGGGGCTACAACCCCCTCTCTGAGAGGGAGGAGCTCAGGGATGTTTTAGTAATACACTGGAGGATGAACTAAATCCACAAATGATGAGCTAATTGTATGAGTGAGGGGTGCAGTGCTATTAAACAAATGATTCAGTGAAAGAAGTGTATTAAAACTAGTTCAGGAACGGCAGACGAATATAAGGAAAATTGCTGAAAATATTCCACAACCGTACATGACCAGGATTAAAATAGTGTACACCTCCAGTCAAGAGTATAGACTGTGGTGGTCAATCAAAAAATAATGGTCGACATGTTTCAGCCATAATGCCTAACAAGGCTAGGCTTTCATCAGGACCACTCAAGCTACTGCACAAACAACCCTGTGTGACTACCACATGGGTAAAGGATACATCGAGCACACACAAGCTGCTTGATAAGTGTCCGTCAGCAGTGCGTTTCACCTTCACCTAAACAAAGAAAACCAAAATCTTAATGTCAGTACATCAGCATTTAATGGTGCACTGTATAACATACTGCAGAAGCACAAAATGTATTTAAATATCAACCGCAAAGCCACTCACCCGTAAAAACTGGGTGGGACAACAACCTCCACCTGGCAACCGCTCAGGAAAGGCACACCTCTCTGAAAAAATACGATGCAAGATACTCTTAATGTAGATCCTGCATGTCATGAACGTGTGTTACATGCTAGTAATACTGAGCAACCTACTCAAAGTGAGACACAAAATCTATCTAAAAGGGAGACTGACAAATAAACCTAACTAGAGAAAGAATCCAAAGGACTGCATTTGAAATGGACTCTAACGGCGAGACCCACAAATATGTAATCCTATACAACAAATAAAGAACTCTAGTGGGAAAATAAATCAAATATATGACCCACTGGGGATCCACATTCCACATAAATAGAACATGAGATAAAGTGCTTGCCTCTAGGTTTTGCCAGAGAACAATATATAAAAGCATCGATACCTAAAATGTATGGAGAAAAAAGAAAGATGACATTTATGCAGAAAATTAAAAATTATTTTAAAAAGGATAAACCTGTTAAGATTAGAGTGGGAATTCTTATCCATCTCCCAAAAAACACCTGCATCATACATGATGATGGCGAGAGGCTATCATACTTGTGTATGGTTGGAGAATTTGATAGAATATACAAAGGGGATGGAGTGCTAGCTTTTCCAGAACACGGTACATTTAATGGGAGAATTCTGCATAACCTGAGATTAAAAATGAATGAATTATAGCCCCGACCAAGATTAACCAAGTATGAAGCTTTAGAGGAATGGGAGACTGAAGCATTTGAGTGCGATAGATCCAGAAGTAGCAGAAACCTTAGTGGATTTTATCCCAAGCTAAAGCGTGAAACTCGAGCTGGTCAGATGAAACAATGGAGACAAACAATGGTAGCTGAAGGATTATATCCTGTACTAATGGCTGAGGAACAGTCAGGAGGCAAGTGCACAGAGAAGACCAAACATTTAATAATGACAGGTAGTGGAGAATCGGAAGATGATTTTTTGGAGGACATTTTAATGAAAACCCTCCACCTTACCAAGAGGGACTGAGCAGAACTACTCCTAGTGCTCCGGTTTTGGGAACACCATTAGTTTTCCAAGTTGTGCATGACCCAACAAATGGAGGGGTACTTCAGGAAAATGAAAGAGAGGCAATAAACAAGAATAGAGAGGAATCGATACAGAAAATAACCCAATTGAGTACTCACCCTGAAGCATTAACCATACCAGTGACTATAGGTCCGGTGGTTCCATTGTATGGAGATAAGACAATCGCTCACAAACCCCCAGTCATGTCCACACCTACAATTGAACCCAGAAAAGAGAACTTAATCATTTATGATCAAGGCAGCTAATGTGAGTCGGTAATATCATTAATGGATTTACCAATAAGAGGTCAGATAAATGAAACCCGAGAAGAGTTACACCTAGTTATTCGAAGGAAGTACAAATAGAAACAGCCACAGGAGTTAAGAATGCCACAATAGTATCCCCAGAAGAAATAGAAAGATGGGCACAGGGAATAGACAAGCAGAAACAGCCAATGAAAATCCTAGATATCTACAAATTGAAAGTGCAACTGGAAGAAATTATAGCTGGGAATGTGGGATTATACAGGTTAAATACTTACAGTGAAGAAGAGTTATTGTTTATCTGCAGAAGTATCACCAGAAATACAAAAATATTCCATGAGAAAATTACAGAAACCATACTGAGTAGAATTCAGTGATAAGTACCTAGAAAATATGAATGTGTCTGGAAGAAAATTACAGGTTAAAGAATTGATGACCATTTTACAAAAATGGGGTGACTTGGACAAATGGAAAGCTAGATGGATGCGGAAAAGGCAAGAAGCACCTGCCAATAGAACTACTCCTGAATTTGTGATGAAAGAAACAGGAAAGGTAGAAAGATTATGTCCTATGAGGGAGGTACCAGGAGGAGGATTAGTACATGTACCATGGACCAGACAGGATATTTTATCCTTTACAAATGATTTCCCGAAGTTAAGAGAAAAGCCAGTTGATAGGTATCAGCAAGTTGAAAGATTTGTGAAAATTTCTAAAGTGCTATTGAAGGATTTGGATGGTTTGTTTGACATTGTGGTACCTACTGATTTATGGACAGAATGGAAAATTACTGTTGATTGGCCTAGTGATGAATACCAGAGAGATGAGAAAACAGGAGTTCCTTCAGAAGAGTTAATGAAGAAATATCACCAGGTGATCACTTTCTTGAAAGGGAAAATTCCTCCGAAAAAACAGATTGGGTAAAATAGACAGAACAACTCAGGACAGAAATGAGTCCGTGCATACCTCAGTCAGTCAAATAACTTTATTTGGTTTGAATAATATATGCAAATATTTCATCTCAAACTAATACAATGAAATACCATTTGACTCAGATAAACCACAATTTCTCATAAAATTATTAAAATACAGAACTCTAAAAATCTACAAATATAAACAGGAGACGTCAGTTTTGTTTATGATTCATACGTTTCCTTATTATGAAAGCATTCCTGATAAAATTTATGACTACAGTGCAAATTGCTTCATTCGATAAGGATAATAAAATATTAAAACCCTCCTGATAATTGCAAGGACGAGCTTTTTTTTTAAAAAGGAATAAGGAACTGGGCCCTTGGTTCCCTATAAAGTGCGCAGAATAGAATAAGGTGCAAGGTGCTTTGTTTTGTTGAATTGCACCAACCGGCCTCCTTAGGAAAGGCCAATAAAAAGTGCAAAGTGCAAAGCCGAAATCTAGTCAAGAAAAATCTAAAATGTGCGTTAATGGTAAAAGACAGGTAAAATTGGGGACACAAAAAGCGCTGGTTAATGTAGGGTTGAAGCCCTACTATCCTCCTGGGTTTATCATGCTCATCACGATATGCATTTTTAATGATTTGTTTCGTGTTTGGGTCTATGTTGTCCGGATTGTCATAATAACGGCCAAGGCCTATTTCTTTGAATTTTCCCTTTACGTAACGGGGCCATGGAATGGTCTCGACATTATCCAACATCATGCATTCCCTGACAATCTCTTTTGTTAACGTTAAATATTTCGACAGCCAAACATTCGCCCAGAGGATTAATGCGGCAATGTTAATCCGATCCGCAATGAAGCCAACCCCTACCTCAATGTGACAAAATACTGAAGGTGCACTTTGGGGAATCATCAGTAGTCTCCTTAGAAACTTATTCTTTAATATTTGGAGTTTTGAGCTTTTATAGTATCCCCATACTCCTGCACCATAAGTGGCAATAGACAAACATTTTGATCTATATAAAGTTATCAATTCCACTATCGGCTTATGGCTCAATTTACTCTCAAAGCGGAAGAGACCCTCCACTGCACGGCTAGTATTCTGCACCCTGGATGTAATAAGCTGTTCCCAATTCAATTTGTCATTAAAAACATTCCCCAAATAGTTAAAATCTGAGACCTTGTCATTTCTTATCGTTTACCATAAACTTTCTTGATTTGGTCTGACTAGGGCCACAGACCATGATATAAGATTTATTAAATTTTACCTTTAGGTCCAGAGCTGGCAAATGTATTAAAAACATTCAATGACTTCTGTAGGCTGTTAGCAGTTAAGGCCATTAAGACCGTGTCATTCACATATGACAACAACGGGATTGGCTTCCCCCCCATTCTTGGCAGATCTAACTCCTGGTCTTTCAGGGCAGATTCAAGGCCATTAGTGTACATGAGGAAGAGGAAGGGGGCCAATATGCACCCCTGACGTACTCCCTCCATGGAGACAATGGGCCACGTTCTTTCACCCCCTGAACCATATCGTATGGACACCGTAGTGGATGCATGCAGCCTATGTAATAAAGTGACCAGGGGTTCCTCAAAGCCCATGACCCCCATCATGGCCTACAGTTTACCCCTATTGACAGTGTCAAAAGCACTGGACAAGTCCATGAAGGCAAGGTGTAAGGACCCCTTCCTTGCCTTCATGTACTTGCCCATGATCAGTGCTAGGCTTAGGGACTGTTCGTTTGTCCCCATACCTCTTCGGAATCCATATTGGGTTTGGGATATCATTCCTTCGGAGTCTGCCCACTTCTCAAAGCGCGCTAAGATCACACTCCCTAACACCTTGACCGTGGCGTCAATTACAGAAATGGGCCTATAACAAGTAGGATCTTCCTTCTTTCCTTTTTATACAAAGGGACCACTATGGCCTCTTTCCATGATACTGGGATTGGGACAGTCATTGCGGCTCTGAAGACATTTATCAGAAGGGGTGCCCAAAGTTGAAGGTTACTCTTAAATAAATCGAGCGGCACCCCATCCGGGCCTGGAGCTTTTAGAGGTATGCCTTTTTTGAGGGCCTCCTCCACCTCGATCACAAGGAGCGAGGTGTTCAGAAATTCAGCAGATAATATGTTAAGTGGGACCTCCTGACTTGTTTCCAGATGAGTAATACCATTCGGATTAAATATTTTAGTGTAATGGGATTCCCACACATCACCTGGTATTAAAATATTCATGGCCCGGACAAGGAACGATTTATTATCTCCCAAAAGCTTTTAGAGTCCCTTAGGGCACCTGCTTTCTCTAGGTGTCATGATCGCGTGGTCAGGACGAAGCGGAACCGAATCGCGGGAGAATCCCGCCGGCACTACAACTCCCACAAGGCGTAGCGACCGAGCTCCCCCACGTGACCGGGAGCGCGGTTGGTCAAAAGACGGAACTACGCAGGAAGGCGGCGCCAATGATTCGCTTTCGTAATCAGCAGCTGACCAACGGCCCGTGACCCGCATCTACGGACCCCGCCGAGTTCCTCGAATCATCGCCTGACCCGGAATCCGCGACTGAAGAAGTCGCCTCCTGAAGCGCCGGACAACCGGAATCCACCATCCTGCGCCCTCCGTCTCCGGAACCCACCCGACTCTCCACCGACACTAACAGTCTCCGGAGGTGAGTGCCCTCGACGCGTTCTGCGCCCGACCCGCTCCCTTGCTCCAACGAAGATGGAGGGGTAACTTGTGCCCTCCGTTCACCTTCACCCTTCCCCAGTGGGTGAGTCCGTTGCCAAGACACCACGTAGGGGGTACCCCCTCTAAGACCGCTACTCCGGCGCTCCTCGGCCCCAAGGATTCCTGGGCCTTGAGTGGAAGCGCCACCAGCGGTGAGGGAGTGTTCCTGACCCCCGTGTTTTCCTTGCCTGCACTCTTCGCCCCGGCGCTCCTCGACCCCACGGATTCCCGGGTCTCGAGTGGTAGCGCCTTTAAGAGGCTCAAAAGACGTATTTGGGTCCTTTTCAACCAGAGCGAACTCACAAGAACTGTGCTGTCCTTGTCCATCCGAACCAGAGCTCTGATCACAGCTTCACCCAACCAGGGGAGAGAGGACAAGACAGGTAACGCAGGGGACACCAGGGGGAATACGATCGCCTCCGGGAGAGAAGGAGAGGCAACTAAATCCTCTCTCTTTGTCTCATTACAGGTGTCTATCCCAGCTGACTCTCCCCATCCCTCACCCACCTGTCTTCTGAGCCCGAGGGTCATTTACACGAATCCGGGCTGGGGACGGATGGGAGGGGGAACCCTACATAAGCATCAGCGTCATCCTGAGGAGAGGATCAAGTGAGCGCCACGACAGAATCATTGGCCCACGAATTATCCTCCTCCCGATAATGCTGAGGTAGGGATGGCCTCGTTAGACGACGTGGTTGCCGCTCTGGCCTTAGTCCAGGCTGAGTTAGCCACGTCCCGGGCGGAAACAGCGGCGTTGAATGCCCGCTTTGACCGCCTTCAAAGAAACCCCTATGATGCAGGACACACGTTCCCTACCACCACGCCCCAAGTGGTAGTAGAGATGCCAGCACACGTGCCTTTGGCTCCCCCTGAACGATACTGAAGGTGCAGGTGTTCTTGACCCAGATACTGCTGCACTTCCAATGCAAACCTAAACTATTTCTAACTAACCAAGCCCGGGTAGCATTCCTCATCTCCTACCTGGCCGGGGATGCGGCACAATGGCCAGTTCCAATCGTTCGGAGAGACGACGCCCTCTTGTACGACTGGGACACCTTTCGGCAGGAATTCGAAACGACCTTTGATCGCTGGGCTGACACCTTCTCCGCCGATGGCGACCTCCTTGAACTCCGGCAAGGCCACACCGGTCTCCTCTACTACATCAACAGCTTTCGACGTCTGGTGGCCGAAACAGACTGGCCCGAATCTAAACAAACAGCGATCTTCTACCAAGGACTTTCGGAAGACCTGAAGGACGTGATTGCCCAAATCGACCCCCAACCCCGTACTTGCGTGGCTATGATCGAATTGGCCTCTCGCCTGGAATATCGTCTGAGGGAAAGAAAAGGAGACCACAAGCGCAAGGAGAAACCTCTTGCATCGTACGAACATCCCCGTACCTCAGATCCCGTAGCGACCCGTCCCGAGCCCATGGACGTAGGGACGGTGAGAGCATCCCTGACCCTCAGCGAGCGTGACCATCGACGCAAGCAGGGCCTCTGCTTGTATTGTGGCAAGAAGGGCCACTTCCTTCGTGAATGTCCCGTACGCCCCAAGACCGGCCGATATCGCCCCAGCCAAGCGGCAGCCCTTACCAACGAAGAAACGATGGGAAACTCGAGGGCTTGAAGGTTCAGGAGGGGACGACTTCAAGCCGCTTAATGATCCCTTCTACGGAATCCGACGTCACCAAGGAACCCAATCACTTTTTTGCATCCTTATACGTGGTGGTGGACCACATCCCTCGACTCGTTCGCGCCATGGTTGATTCCGGAGCCACCGGGTGCTTCATAGACAGGACCGAAGCTGAAAGGCTGGAAATCCCAATGCTGCTCAAAGACCAGCCAGAACTCGTCTATGCAGTGGACGGTAAAGAGCTGGACTCCGGTCCCATCACATACCAAACCCCTTCTATGTGGGTCACCATAGGGGAAGACCATGGCGAATGGCTCACCTGCAACGTCATACACGCTCCCCGCTGCAACCTCATCTTAGGGTTGCCCTGGTTGAGACTGCATGAACCCCAAATTACGTGGGCAACCAATTCGATACGGTTCGACTCTGCCTTCTGTCACCGCCAATGTAGGCTGTTGAAGGGGCGCCCGGAAGCGGACGTCACCCCCAAACAACATGTGGCCACAGCCGCCGAAAAAGACGTCGCTCTCCCGCTCTGTTACTCTCCATACTCAGACGTCTTTGATAAACAAAGAGCCGAAGAATTACCTCCTCATCGGCAATACGATTGCCGCATTGACCTAATACCGTGGGCTACCGTCCCTTGCAGCCGAATCTACGCCCTCACGGGCCCAGAAACCCAACATCTCCGCGACTACCTGGACGAATTCCTGAAACTGGGCTTCATTCGTCCCTCGAGATCTCCGGCGGCGTCTCCCCTCTTCTTTGTCCCGAAAACCAACGGCGAACTCCGCTGTTGTATAGACTATCGCGCTCTCAATGCGCTGACCATCAAAAATCAGTACCCTCTGCCACTGATTCCGGTACTCCTGGAACAAGTACGGGGAGCCAACATTTACACCAAATTGGATCTCCGGGGAGCATACCACCTAGTTCGCATACGAAGAGGGGACGAGTGGAAAACAGCCTTCAAGACCAGGTTCGGCTTGTATGAATACCTGGTCATGCCCTTCGGGCTCTGTAACGCCCCGGATGCCTTCCAGTTCTTCCTCAACGAAGTGCTGAGGGACTTCTTGGACAAGTACGTCGTGGTGTATATAGACGACATCCTCATGTTTTCATCCAATCTACACGACCATATACACCACGTAACATCGGTACTTCAAGCCCTGAGAGACCATCGATTGTTCTGTAAACTCAGGAAATGTGAGTTCCACGTAACGTCGGTGGAATTCCTCGGAGTGATGTTGACCCCTGCCGGGCAGGTGATGACCCATCGCAAAGTGCAAGCCGTAGCGGAGTGGCCACAGCCAGGGTCGGTGAAGGAGGTCCAAAGCTTTCTTGGCTTCTCGAATTTCTACAGGAGATTCATACACCATTTCTCCCAGTTGGTGACCCCCCTCACTCGGTTAACGCGAAAAGGGGTTCCATTCGTCTGGTCTCCTGAGGCACCAACAGCATTCGAGCAGCTCAAAGAGGCGTTTACCTCCGCTCCTGTTTTACGCCATGCCCAACCCGACCTTCCCTTCATCGTGGAAGCAGACGCCTCCGATGTAGCGGTCGGCGCTATCCTATCCCAGCGGCAACCCGACACCGGACAGCTCCATCCGGTCGCTTTCATGTCTCGAAAACTCTGCCCGGCCGAACTGAACTACACCATCTCCGAAAAGGAACTACTCGCCATACGAGAAGCGTTCCTTGAATGGCGGCATTGGTTGCTGGGCGCGCAACATCAGGTGACGGTGTTTACCGATCACCGCAATCTTCAGTTCCTCCGTTCTGCACGTCATCTCACGCCCCGCCAGAAAAGATGGATGCTCTTTTTTGCGGAGTACCACTTCCTCGTTACCTTTCGGCCGGGCGCACAAAACAGGAAGGCGGATGCCTTGTCTCGTCAGGAATTCCCCAGCCTCATGGCGGAAACCCCGGATCAACCAATTCTGTCACCAGAACAAGTGGTGGGTAGTCTGAAGACCGAGTCGTTCCTGCAGAACGTTAGGAAAGGAATACAGACGTTTGCCTGGTCGGCCTGGTTGAAGCGGCACAAAGAATGGCGACTCCACGATGGTCTTCCCATGTGTGGCTCTCGCGTGTTACTCCCTAATCTTCGACTCCGCAAACTCATCTTCGACTGGTGTCACAACGTGCCCTGTGCCGGTCACACGGGGGGACCAAAACCCTAGAGTTGGTGTTAAGACAATGCTGGTGGCCGTCTGTTCACCCAGATGTCCTGACCTGGGTACGTAATTGCTCTGTCTGCGCCCAAATGAAGACGGATCATCGTAAAGCGCAAGGCCTCCTAATGCCTCTTCCGACCCAGAAGTATCCTTGGGAGAAGATCTCCATAGACTTCATAGTAGGTCTGCCCAAGGACCAAGGTTGCACGGCAATAGTCGTCGTCGTCGACTACCTCACGAACATGGGGCATTTTATCGCGTGCAAACAAGTACCCTCGGCAGGAGCTCTGGCCAAACTACTGTTGCTCCACGTGGTCCGGCTACATGGCCTTCCCCTAGGGATAATATCGGACAGGGGATCACAATTCACTGCCCGTTTTTGGAGGGTCTGGTGTGAGGAACTGGGCATACACTCCGCGCTATCCACCAGCTTCCATCCCCAAACGGACGGCCAAACAGAGAAACTGAACCAAACCCTGAAGCAGTACCTGCGCTGTTACGTTGATCAGGCCGAGGAGTCATGGGTGGACTGGCTCTGGGTAGCGGAGATTGCCTACAACAACTCTCAACACTCCTCCACGCACCATACACCGTTCTTTCTTACTTCAGGTCATCACCCCCGGTTTCTCCCTTTTCTTCTCCCGAGGGCCCGGAGCACTCTCCCCGAGGTGCATGACAGAATCAAAACCATTCACGCAGCCCTCAAACAAGCCCGAGACAATCTGCACTTAGCCAAGACCCGGTATAGAGCCCAGGCAGACAAACACCGCCGAGATCCTCCGGAATATCACAAAGGCGACAGGGTGTGGTTGTCTACCAGACACATCCGGTTCAAGAGACCTAGTGCATTCACACCGAAATACATAGGTCCGTATCCGGTGGTGCGACATGTGAACCCAGTGGCTGTACAGCTGCGGTTGCCCAATCACCTGCGCATACACCCCGTGTTTCACGTCTCCCTGCTGAAACCCTCCTTCTGTCCGGTCCGAAAAGTTCCGGACCCTGTCTGGGTGCACCACGACCAAGAATACGTGGTGCGATGGGTACTCGACTCTAAGCTGGTCAGGGGCAAGCTGTGGTATCTCCTGGCGTGGAAAGGGTTTGGGCCAGAGGAGAACTCCTGGGAACCAGCGTCTGCTGTACATGCGGCGTGCCTGGTTGCGTCTTTCCACCGCCGCTGTCCAAACAAGCCCGGTTCCTCTCTCGCCGCTGGAAGCGGTGGGAAGGGGGATGTGCTGTCATGATCGCGTGGTCAGGACGAAGCGGAACCGAATCGCGGGAGAATCCCGCCGGCACTACAACTCCCACAAGGCGTAGCGACCGAGCTCCCCCACGTGACCGGGAGCGCGGTTGGTCAAAAGACGGAACTACGCAGGAAGGCGGCGCCAATGATTCGCTTTCGTAATCAGCAGCTGACCAACGGCCCGTGACCCGCATCTACGGACCCCGCCGAGTTCCTCGAATCATCGCCTAACCCGGAATCCGCGACTGAAGAAGTCGCCTCCTGAAGCGCCGGACAACCGGAATCCACCATCCTGCGCCCTCCGTCTCCGGAACCCACCCGACTCTCCACCGGCACTAACAGTCTCCGGAGGTGAGTGCCCTCGACGCGCTCTGCGCCCGACCCGCTCCCTTGCTCCAACGAAGACGGAGGGGTAACTTGTGCCCTCCGTTCACCTTCACCCTTCCCCAGTGGGTGAGTCCGTTGCCAAGACACCACGTAGGGGGTACCCCCTCTGAGTCCGCTACTCCGGCGCTCCTCGGCCCCAAGGATTCCTGGGCCTTGAGTGGAAGCGCCACCAGCGGTGAGGGAGTGTTCCTGACCCCCGTGTTTTCCTTGCCTGCACTCTTTGCCCCGGCGCTCCTCGACCCCACGGATTCCCGGGTCTCGAGTGGTAGCACCTCTAAGAGGCTCAAAAGACGTATTTGGGTCCTTTTCAACAAGAGCGAACTCACAAGAGCTGTGCTGTCCTTGTCCATCCGAACCAGAGCTCTGATCACAGCTTCACCCAACCAGGGGAGAGAGGACAAGACAGGTAACGCAGGGGACACCAGGGGGAATACGATCGCCTCCGGGAGAGAAGGAGAGGCAACTAAATCCTCTCTCTTTGTCTCATTACAGGTATCTATCCCAGCTGACTCTCCCTGTCCCTCACCCACCTGTCTCCTGAGCCCGAGGGTCATTTACACGAATCCGGGCTGGGGACGGATGGGAGGGGGAACCCTACATAAGCATCAGCGTCATCCTGAGGAGAGGATCAAGTGAGCGCCACGACACTAGGTCCTCCCAAGCCTTTTTTCTTGGATCCTGTTTCCTCTGTGTGACTATGAACTTATAGGACTGCCTTGCGTTCCTGATAAGAGCTTGATCTCGTGGACTGGTATGCAGAGCCTTCTTTAGGTCCTTTTGGGCCCTTGTACACTTGGCATCAAACAATTTGGTGCCCTTTGGCTCCCTTGATGCCAGCGAGCTCGTCAAGTTATTTGCTACATCTCTACTAATTTCCTGGAATCCATGCACAACCATTTTGGGGGGTTCATGATCAAGGCATTTCAAGATCTTATATAAATTTGCCTTAACTGTTTTCTCCTCAAATTGAATGGAATTTGGCTTATTCCATTTTATTCTCAAACCTTGATTTGAACTGTAGTGAAGGGGGCGACCATCACCTTCCTTTTCTTGAGCAACTACATTTAAAGAGGCAATGTGCGGATTGTGGTCGCTAGCGTTGTTCGGCTCCACCTCAAAACCATCTACCAAAAAGGCAGAGGTTTTAGATATTAACATAAAATCAATAACACTTCCCTTTCCTCTACCCATGTAGGGATAGGGAGTTTCAGGATTGCTAACCAGTGTATCCATAAAACACAAATCATTTTCGACGATAATATCATTTAGGCCTCTCCCTGTGGAGTATGTAAAAAATGGGTTAAGGGTTGCCCCTCAGTATCTGTTAACCCACATACTTTTTCTGCACTGTGCCCGCACAGAGTGCAGTTAAAATCCCCGACCCAATAGATGCACAAGGGTTGCCACATCCCCACAGTTTTCTCAATATCCTCTTTGAGATTTACAATGATGTCACATCTATTTGAATCTAAGACATTATAGTACCAGTTAATTAAAATATTTTTTACCTGTAACAAATTTGAAATCAAGATCAATTGGTACCACGGTGAGTTAACTACAGATCTGACATTAAGAGACCCATACTTTACATAGATCAAAGTCGCCAGGCCTCCTTTCGCTCTTCCGGCAGGCGAGGCGCTTGCATGCACATTAAGGGAATGGTAACCATCCAATTCAATATTTTCCATCGCCCATGTTTCCTGGATACTGATAATATCGAAGGTCTTTACATACTTTAGCCAACTCTCAACCTCAAGTTTTGAGGAGATGCCCGCGATATTCCAGGAAATGATTTTCAAAGGTCTGGTTATGCGCAGCCTTCTCCTTTGTTCCTCCCTGTTACTAGGTGTTACAGGATCTAAACCAGTCCCTCCCCAGCCTAGATCTAATAAGATAGAAGGGCCTGTGCGGTCATCCACAGTCGACCGCCTCTCATCATTAATAGGTGTGTACAGAAAAGTGCATATGTTGTCGACCAAGTGGTTTAACCCCTTCCTATTTCCTTCCATTCTACTTACTGAGCAGTGTATTTCCCCGGGTAACACTTGTATCCCTATCAACTCACTTGGGTTATCTGGGTTATATAAATCTGGTGATAGTCAATCAATGTCTGTTAAACCCGACAATACCTCAAAGCGGTTGGGGTGAAGCCATGAGGCAGGCTGAGAAGGGGGGATTCTATATAAAGGGCACTGGCAGGGTATGAAGCCCCCCGCTGGGGGAGGATAAAAGTAACCCAAGGGGTGGGCTTTTATGTGCTGTGAGGGGGAGTCTCTAGCATGACGTAAAACAAGTTCTGCCCATCTTGTATCGTTAAAATTCACAACTACGCAGTCACCTTCTATGTCTTTTTGTGTTTTCTCTAACCAGCTCACAAGTCTTGTCATTATGGTGTGCTTACCCCAGTTTACAAGGGCCTGTGTGTTACTAGTACACCAGTGGATAGGTTTCCTGCCGACCTAAATAAGGGCTTAGGACCCCCGTCAGAATCAACGTGTACGGAGTACATTCCGGAGAAAGGTCTAGGACCGTATTTCCATCCTGGCGGGTTTGATCTGGGCCCCTACTGGGCACCTGTTTGGACCCTTTGCTCCCACTAGAGTCCCTTTCAGTGCTCGTGGCATTAGGGTCCCCTTGAGCATTACTGGACCTCCACCCTGTGCAACCCAGCCCACCTGCCCGAATTTGCCAACCAGTTTGGGAGTCTGTGTGGCTAGCATTATCATGATAGTTACATGATATGTTAGGTTCTACTCTTGGGATTGTGAATCTATCTTTAGCTAATCTCTCACTCACATTACCATTTGAAGTAGCATTGGAAATAACATTTTCACCTTTATCTGTCGGGCAATTGCCCATTGGACATCCTACCTCCTGTCCAACTTGCTTAGCCAAACACCCTGTTGCCCCCAGACACCCTGGCGGTGGCACCAATTGGCTAAGTTGATCCTCAATACGGCCGAAATTAAGCAAAATAGTCTCTAAAGAATCGGCTACTATTTTCCCAAGTTGAGCTACCACCATATCTACATCAAGCAGGGATTTCGTCTTTTCCGGCCCTACCTCTCCCCCTCGGCTTCTTCCCACAGGGCCTGGGGGATTTTGCTTTGTCTGCTTATTCCTGGGCAACTGTCCCAAAGTTCACTGTTCAGGTACAGTTGGGTCAATGCGCTTCCTTTTACCCCCAACTGAGTTTTGATCTCCCTTTATTGAAGGTATTACAGAATCCAAGGCTTTAGGCTCATCACCCAGGGGGCCCTGGCTCAGGATGATGACGGTGGGTGAGAGAACAATTGGAGCTTCGTTATTCCCAATAGGGGAGTCAACATTTACTGTTCGTTTGGGGTCCTCTGTAGTTGCTAGGGTGACAATCTGGGCAGGGTGCATATTAACATTTTCGACGGCAGATGGTGGGGCCAGCGATAATCTCTGCTCCGCTAGTTCAATTTCTTTGTTTAGCGCCCCCACGGCATTTTGCAAGAAGCCATCTAATGTAGAATCAGAGCATTTCGGCGCGGGTTATGTTTTTTCCTTCCCATTTCACCACACTAGTGCCATCAGACAATGTTACAGCTTACAGCGTTTCCCTAGGCTTTACGCCCCCGCTCCTTACTTTTATGTTCGTTATGCGTCCGTTATCAGGAACCAAGGGATGTTGCCCAGCCCAGCCTTTCCCTGCTGCGGCAGACTGGTGCAAGCTTTAAGGCATCTCCAGGCGCGAAAGCTGAGGTGTCACGGGCGGCCCCTCGGGCTGCTGGGGGCTGTGGTCTGGTGGCGCTGCAAGATCCTATTAAGCCGTTCCCATCATGGCGCTGCTCTCTCACGTCACGCGCTGCAGGAGACTGGTGCAAGCTTTAAGGCGCCTCAGGGCGCGAAAGCTGAGGCATCACGGGTTGGCCCTCGGGCTGCTAGGGGCTGTGGTCCGGTGGCACTGCGAGATCCTTTTCAGCCATTCCCCTCACGGCACTGGTCTCTCGCGTCCCGTGCTGCGGGAGACTGGTGCAAGCTTTAAGGTGCCTCCGGGCACGAAAGCTGAGGCGTCACGGGCGGCCCATCGGGCTGCTGGGGGCTGTGGTCCGGTGGCCTTGATCCTATTAAGCCGTTCCTCTCACGGTGCTGCTCTCTCGCGTACATACCTATTATGAACGCTTACTGCAGGTATTTAAGCAGTATAGCGGGTTCGAGAACATTGGAGATAAAGACATGAGACATTTTGTGTATCGATTTATGACAGGATTAAAACCAGAAATTGGTAACAGGATTCGTTAACACATGTGTTGGCAAGCGAGGCCCATAGACAATATTCTCAAATACGCAAAGTATTGCGGAAATGAGATTGACAATAAACAAAAGAAATTAGAGGAAAAGGTAATGTAGGCACAAGTAAAATTAGCAGAACAGCAGGAACTCCAACTAAACAGCCAGACAGGCAATCAAGGAAAGGGGCAAGGCCAAAATGAAAATAATGGGGGAAACACAGAAGGGGCGAATGAGTAGAGAGGAGGCAAAGAAAATGTTTCCTTGTCATGGGTCTGAAAATTGGGGCATTGGAAAAACAAGTGTAAAATTATCCAGAACAATAATGGCCCAAATCAAAATTTAAATCCACAGACGCAGAATGAGGTGATAATGAATAAACCACAGCAGGTTGTAAATCTACAGAGTCAGTTGCCACCTGCCCCTATGCCAAATTTTGTGAACCAGGCCAAGTACAGTGCGAACACCAGATTTCAAGGAAAAAGTGGTAAGAAAAATTCTGTAACCTTGCAATTTCGTTTACAGGACCCTTATTTCGATGACAGCGACCAATGAAGGTGCCTGAGGAAAAGGAGTGCGTACTTGGCGCATCCTTACCGGTAGATCAGTCAGGTCCATATGTTGATAGTAAAGTAGAAGGAAAAGATATCACCTTCTTATTGGACACTGGTGCTACCCGTTCTACTGTGAGAACAGTAGACATTCCAAACCTACCCCTCTCGGGAAAAGCGATCCAAGTAGTGGGCATTTCCAATAATCAGATTAGAATCCCTATTACAAAACCCATGGAGGTACGCATTGGCGATTTTAGAGAAATGCACAAATTTGTGGTGTGTGACTCCAGTCCTGTAAATTTATTAGGAAGAGATCTACTGTTCAAAAATGAATTGCACAATATTTTGCACACCGGACGGTGTTGCAATTCAAACCCCAGATGAAGACGGAGTCTACAAATTCATGTTAGCTAAACAAGGCACAGAGATAGACGAGATGTATTCTATGATGACCAAAGATGACTTACCAGACGAGGTCAAAGCGACAGTAATTCCAGATGTGTGGTGTTTTACAGGAAAAAATGTAGGGTTAATGGCAAATGTAGACCCAGTAAAGTAACTGTAAAGGAAGGTGCAGTTTACCCGAACACTCGACAATGCAAGATGAGTCCTGAAGTTAAAGTTGGTGTTGCAGCAGAAATTGATCGAATGATTGAACTGTGGAAATTTAGCGTGCAAACTGAACATCATCTGCGCCATCTTGCCTCTCCCCAGCGTCACGCACAGCGAATGCACGGCCGCCATTTTAGACACCCCACTCTCTCCCCACTCATTGTCAATCGTCAGCGCGGTCCCCTTGGCGCTGCGAGCATCCCCCGCGCGCTGGCCACCCCCGCTCTCTCATACAGGCCATAAACCCTCTCCTTCTGCGCGACCCTGCTACGGAACCACTTCCAACCGACAACCCATACATGGTCATGCCTCTCCTTTGATAACCCCCTTCCTCTGCGCCCCATTGTCTGAACTGGTCCCAGGCCATCACCTAGCCCTGCGGATGCAGTTTACTGCCCCTACTGTAAGGGAAACACCCCACATCAAAGGGATTACAGTAGATCAAAGCCCCTACCCCCTGAGACCCGGCCAGTTGCACACACCCCGGGAATTAGCGGAATTCCCTGCTGCGCGATAGCCATCTCCCACTGCGGGTAGGGTGGGAACTTCTACTGTATCTATGTGTGGGATCGGATCTGAACCGGGGCTCCAGGGGATATTCCCCCGTACTTCAAAAGAATCTCAAGAATGTACTATGTGTAATAAAGCAATAAACCAGTGTATAAGAGACCAGGTCTCAGAGATGCGGTTAGAGCACCTCGTGACGATACCTTGCTGTCTGATCTGATGTGTTCTGCTCCGACGGAATAAAACCTTGTTTCCTGCCTTCCAGTCTCCGGCGCCTGCCTCTTTTATTGGTAAATTATCGAGTGGTATGAGAGGCGATTATCGCCGGGCAAATACTTGGAAGGTTATCGACTGAAACTGCCGCTACCATTTAACAATTGGCGTCCCAAACGTGGGGCCCATCAGCGACACGTGGATCCAGTGGGAGAGGTCCCGACGACAGAGTGAACGACTGCAACGATCGGGAGAGCTCCTGCCCAATAGACCCTCGTCTGGCAGCCGATCATCCGAACTTCACTGGTTCCGAGCAGACCTCTCTCGAGTGATCTACGGTCCTGACTGGGAACCATCAGGAGTGCCGCGGCAAATACGGAGAATAGAGGACGATCGGGCGCTGGAGGCGGAAGACGAGAAACTGTCCATGCGGTCCGGGTAAGGTCGTGAAACACGACAAAAGTGCGAAATAATTGATTGATTGTTTGAATACTAGTATTGCTCATTGATTGTTCTTTTTGAGATATTCGCTGTCTACAAACGGGGAGGAGTAGAAATACTCTCTCTCTCTCCCTTTGCAGATAGTGAAGGGTAGGTAACGCAGACTTTTGTCCCCATTGAAACCCGTCGTGCCTATCTTTATCTCCCCATTGATTGATTGTCCGAACATTGATTGTTTTGAAGAATAGTGCTTTTTGAGATATTCTCTGTTTGCAAATAACGTAGAATAGGAATATTCTGTCTAGTCTTTGCAAATAGTGAAGGGTAGGTAACGCAGACTTTTGTCCCCATTGAAACCCGTCGTGCCTATCTTTATCTCCCCATTGATTGATTGATTGATTGTCCGAACACTAGTTGTTCGATATTGGTTCTTTGGAGGTATTCTCTGCTTACAAATAACGAGGAATAGAGATATTCTGTCTAGTCTTTGCAAGCAGTGAAAAGATAGGTAGTGCTGACTTTTGTCCCCGTTGAAACCCGTCATGCCTATCTTCTCCCCACTGATTGGTAGTTGGTTCTGCCCGGACCGCTTATTAGAGGTGAACCACCCGGCTCCACTGGAAGGCACCCCTAATAAGGACATGTTCACTAAATATGGACTAGTCGCCGTGGCTTATAGCAAGCTGTGGCATAAATATACCAAGAAGGAGCCCGAAAGTCAGTGGCCACTGATGGGATCCTTCGACGACCGCAAGATAGAAGCGCTAGAAGTAGCTCTGCGTAGCAATAAGACGACGCCTACTATGCTTGACAGTATTGGCATGTGGCGCAAAGAAGCGACGCAACGGAAAAAGAGGGAAGAAGTAAAAGCAGAAAAGGAATTACGAAAGGCAGCTCACCTTGCCGCTAAAAAGTTAGAAGAAGACATAAAGGAGAGAAGGGAAACTAAACTAAGACAGGAGCCCGAAACCTCAGGCCAGTACGCTGTTAGGACCCCTTCTTTGCTCTACCCTGTGTTGCCCTCCAAGCAGCAAACGAATGACGAATTACTGTTAGGTCCCCCGACCATTTACATGCCCCCTCCGTATGCACCCTCCCAATCAGTAGTGCAACACCCACAACCCCCGAACACGAACGAAAGCAGTACAGGGGCCTCGGCCCTCACGGCCTCCGCGCCGGCTGAGCCTCTTGTACTGAACCCAACGTCGGCTACAACGCTAGATGACCATGAGATGAGAAAGAACGATTCCACCAGAATGAATCGATTAACTAAAGATGAACGAGCAGGAATTGACAAGATAGTAGGGACGCTGGTGGAGCGAAAAGAAAGTGAGGAGTATATAACGGACGTGTATAAATCGTATGCCGACAACCGCAGACGACACTTTGTCGTACGGCTCTGTTATCACGCCCTGAATGCATATGAGGATAGGTACCACGATAAAGGTCCCGAAGGCTTAGCGGCCCTATATAGAAAGATAGACATCGGGGAAGAAAGAGAGGGCGATGTAGCGAACCTCTTCACTCGTACACTCGAGGTCTACCGACATCTTAAAGAACATGGACAAACAACCGAAACAGAAACCCCCATAGCAACTAAACCCCAGGGAGGAAGGGCCGATGCCATGATGCCCATTAAAGAAGCTGCCCCCTACTGGGTCCCCCCACGGGGTCAGGGAACACACGACGACATCAACCACCAAGATGCGAAGGGAAGGGTTGTATATAACTGGGTCTACCAGCCGTGGGACCGGCAAGATATTTTGACCTTTAGAAAGACCCTACCCGACTTGAGAAAGAACCCGACTGCCTTCTACACTGAATTAGGTACAGCCTTAGGCTCAACGATAATGACGTTAGCAGATATCGACTTGTTCTTTGGGCTATGTCTGCCGGCTGATGTGTGGAAACAAATCCGGAAAGTTGACCACGCTGAGCCGTTCGGATATACCTGGGTACAACTCGATACCATAGATAAACAGCGAGAACCAGGACAGAAACCCCCGAAAGCCATCCTAGAGCTCCCAGATAAGATTGTACAAAAGCTGAAGACTCTAATCCCTGAAAGAAAGGTAGACTGGTCGATAGTGACGGCTTGCCGCCAGAAACCCCAGGAAGACGTGTCTGAATACTTCTCCCGATTCGAGACTGTGTTTTCCGACTACAGTGGCCAAGACATGACCACCGCAACCGGACACCACCTCTTTGTCCAGAATTATGTAAAGGGTCTGTCGCCAGAAGTTTCCCAGAAACTACAGACCAGCGAGAGTAGTTGGGCAGCCTCCAAACCCGCAGCAATTCTCCAGATGGCCCAATACTACGAAAACCAGAAAAACGAGAACGATAGGGCGTCAGAGAAGAAGAAAAAGGAATTAAAGGAGAGGGTGATGATAGCACAATTGCAAGGGGTGACAATAGGAAGGGAACCCCCGAAGGAGAACTACCAACCAACCGCCCCTAGAAAGCTACCCCCTAGAGACCATGCACCTACACCCTACAACGGACGGAGGGACTTAGATGGAAATCAATGTGCGTTCTGTAGAGGGTTCGGACACTGGAAATCCCAGTGCCCGGTCCTTCTGGAAATGAACAAGAATAGGGGCCCCAGAGACGCAGCATATGACCCCAGAAATAGAGAACAGGGACGAGGGCACACGAACAACACCATCAACGACAGGCCAGGCAGACCAAACACCTTTGATCGCCCCCGACAAAACCAGTGTCAGCAGTCCGACTATGAAAGCACTCATGACTTCGCATAGGACCGCCAGGGGCAAGGGAGGGATCCAGTCGAACTCCGTGTTGACCAGCAAGGTCCTTACGTCACCGCTAAGGTCTTGGGCACAAAATCTCCATTCCTGGTAGATACTGGGGCGACACGTAGTGCGTTATCTAAACGACTGATTCCTAGGGCACCCTTGTCTGGCTCACACGTAACTTCAATAGGCTTTGACGGAACGCCCTCCACTAACCCCTTATCAGCACCAATCCCCTTTGACTTGGAAGATAACACCACTGACACGACCTTTCTGCTCTCCTCCAACACCCCCGATGCTATTATGGGACTTGATTTGCTAAAACATTTTCGAGCCACTATCAGATGCTCCCCAGACGGAGTTCGAGTCATCCTACACGATAACCCAGATCTGTTCAGACCCTGTCACACTCGGCGTATGCTCTCTATAACCGATGCTGATATGTCCCTACTCGACACATTACCTTCACATCTATGGGCTAAAACCGACTCAGATGTAGGGCGCATGGTGATCGACCCGGTACACATAACCGTCCGACCGGACGCAGTGCTCCCAAAGCTTCCTCAGTATCGGATATCCCCCGAAGGCGAGAAGGCATTGGTGGAAATCATCGAGTCCCTGGTCGAGGCAGGAGTGGTAGAAGAAGTAGTGAGTAATGTTTGCAACAGCCCTATCCTACCCATTGTAAAGAAGCAAGGCGAGGGGGATGAGAAAGCCTACCGTTTCATTGTTGACTTGCGAGAGGTTAACAAAGTAGTCATACCCCAGTACCCCGTAGTCTCAGACATCACCACCATCCTCACCCTGATTCCATCCACCGCCACCATCTTTACTGTTATTGACCTCAAGAACGCATTCTTTTCCATCCCCATCCACCCAGACAGCCGCTACCTGTTCGGCTTCACCTTAAAAGCCCGTTCGTACAGATTCTGTAGGGCACCCCAAGGCTATACTGAGAGTCCCAGTATTTACAGCCAAGCCCTCAAGAGGCAACTAGATGCAGTCCAACTACCCGATGGAGTGGCATTGATACAGTACGTCGATGACATTCTTTTGGCGGCCGACACCACCCCTCTTGCCGTCGCGGCCACCATTCACCTCCTTCGCTTCCTTGCGGAGAACGGTCACAAGGTCTCCAGAAAGAAATTGCAATTCTGCCAGCCCCAAGTAACGTATCTAGGCCACCTACTATCCAAAGATGGGAGGAAACTTACCCCTGACCGAATTCAAACCATCCTAGAAACCCCTGTTCCCAAAACTCAGAAGCAAGTGCGGTCCCTAGTGGGCCTCACCTCCTTTTGTCGTCAGTGGTTGCCAAATTTCAGTCTTATCGTAAAACCTCTGCTTTCCCTACTGGCTAAAGATACCCCCTTCCCCCTCCCCTGGACACCCGAATGCCAATCCTCCTTCAAGGAATTACGAGACGCCCTCTGCTCAGCCCCAGTCCTAGGAACCCCAGACTACACTAAACCTTTCTCCCTTTACACCCACGAAAGGGAGGGATGCGCATTGTCTGTCCTAACCCAGTCCATAGGCCCTAAACAACGCCCTTGTGCCTACTTCTCTGCCACTCTCGACCCCGTAGCCAGAGCCTTGCCCGCCTGCCTTCGAGCAGTAGCCGCCGCTGCTGTCTCTATCCGACAAAGTGAGGGGATCGTGCTCTCGAACCCCCTCACTGTATTGGTGCCCCATGCTGTTGATACCCTCCTGAACCAAACCAAAACTCAACACCTGACTAGCGCACGACTGACTGGGTACGAACTGACTCTGCTTGCACCCCACATCACATTGAAACGATGCACCACTCTGAATCCAGCCACTCTACTACCTCTCCCTGACACTGACCCCAATGCGTCCCCTATACATGACTGTGTGACCCTCACCGACGAACAGACCAAGAGTAGGGTTGACCTCCGGGATACTGCCTTCCCGAACCCTGACGGAGAACTGTGGGTGGATGGCTCATGTATCAAGCTCCCCGATGGCACCACCTCAGCTGCCTATGCAGTCACCACGGCCCGAACCGTTGTTGAGACAGCCCGCATCACCCAGCGATCCGCACAGGCGGCTGAACTAATTGCCCTCACACGAGCCTGCATCCTGGCAGCAGGGACAACCGCAAACATTTACACAGACAGTCAGTATGCCTTCGGGGTAGTTCACCACTTTGGGCTCTTATGGAAAGAGAGGGGATTCTTGACCTCGCATGGCACACCCATCCTGCATGGAGATCTAGTCTCTGCCCTGACCGAAGCAGTCCTCCTCCCCACACGGCTGGCTGTGATCAAATGCCAGGCACACAAGAAGGTGACAGACATTGTAGGACAGGGAAATGCACTAGCTGACATTACTGCCCGAACCACAGCCGAGAATAGGTCCACAACCCGCATGTACGTGACCAGGTCACAAACTGAGAATTGGAAGGATGCTAGGGAAACGATTAGGGATATCCAATTAGCCAGCACACCACACGAATTAACTGAATGGGCCCGGGTAGGATTGAAGGACGATGACGGTTGTTGGCGAACTAAAGACTCGAACAAATGGTTGCTACCCGACTCATACTTGATCCCCATGCTGACCATGGCACACTCCCCCGCACACATAGGGTCTGCCCCCATGATCGAACTCATCTCCAAAGTCTGGCACAACGACAGAATACCCGACTCAGCCAAACGACTGGTCCAACAATGCCTAGTATGCCTCCAACACAACCCTGGGAAAGGAACTGCTGTACCCCGGGGAGGGTTTGGGGTCCCCAATCACCCCTTTGAAGTCCTACAAATGGACTACGTCCAGCTAGAAAGGTGCCGAGGTTTAAAGTATGTGCTCGTCGTTGTGTGTGCCTTCAGCAAGTGGGTGGAAGCCTACCCAACCCACGACAACACCGCTATGACTACTGCAAAAGTACTACTGAAGGAATTCTTCCCCCGATACGGCCTTTGTCGAATTTTGTGGAGCGACAATGGCCCCCACTTCGTAGCCGAAGTTATCCAACTCATCTTAAAAGGGTTGGGTGTAAAACAGAAGTTCCACGCGGTCTTCCATCCCCAATCTGCAGGCTTGGTTGAGCGACACAATGCCACATTGAAGCTTAAGATAGCAAAAATAGTCGCCACCACAGGGCTAAGATGGCCAGACGCTCTCCCGCTAGCATTGCTATCAATGCGTTCCACCCCCACCAAACACCACTTAACCCCCTACGAGGTCGTCTTCGGGCGGCCCATGAACCTTTGGACTGCACCAAAACCATCGTCCATCCACGACGTCCCGGACGTCCTCATGTCTGACTATTTGTATAACCTAACTAAGACATTGTCTGTTATCCATCAGCAGGTGCTGCACGCCATTCCCGATGTTTCCAGGGGCCCGGGACACGACATCCAACCCGGCGACTTCGTCTTAGTGCGTAACTTCCAACGCACCAAGAGTCTGGAGCCCCGGTGGACGGGTCCCCTGCAAGTCCTGATCACCACCCGAACAGCTCTTCGAGTGGAGGGGAAACGCAATTGGCTGCATGCACACCACTGCAAGAAGGTATCACCGACCCTGACAACCACGGACAGCATCACCGCCCAAGAAGAACTCCTGGACAAAGATCGACCATCCCTGAGCCGCTGCCCAGATACAGAGACACTCGAGTTAGTAAGATATCCTGATCCCACTGTGCCATCCAAAGAAGGGTATAACTTGCGACGAAAGGAGAGAACTTCGGCTAAGCAGACCACAAGCTAAGTGAAAATCTCAAAGCGGTAGCCTAGTCACCCCAAAGGCCACCAGGAGAGAAACCAAACAAAGTCTGTGGTTCTGCCCGCTACCGAGTCTCTTGAAGGTGATGGAAGCGCCCAACATGAAGATGATGGAAGCAACCGGACGTCCGAAGATCCACCACAGAAACCCAAAGACTGACCGAATGCACAGCTTAAAGACTATTGCACTTTTCATTACCCTTCTCTTCTGCCTTCTCCTCATGGTCGCCTTCTGGATCATGGAGGAGAGCACACCCGCTCATAAGACATTACTGGCCACCGTTCAACCTACCACCACGAAAGAACATCATCTGATCTCGCTTTCACCCCAACTCCGAGAAAGGCGTAAGGAGTTCTGGAATAACTCCTTTGTACAGTTGCTCCACCAACACAATCTTGCTACCAACGCCACTAATTGCTGGATCTGTGGACTGCTACCACATGCCACTGGACACTCTATCCCTTTTATCCCTTCACCTTTTTCTGTCCATGGCTCCTGCCTCGCCTGGCTAATCCTCCTGCAAGAAAGCTACAAGGACAATGCCACTTCCGGCAGAACCATGTCACACTTCTACCATGGGTTCTGGCTGAACAAAACTGGAAGAACTTCTGCCCTCTTCTGCCCTCTGAGATCGAACACTTCCTTTCACATGGACATCCCTGCCAAAGAACGAGTTGAAATGCAAGTGTTCAACAATCCAGCCAGACCCACCTTCTCTTACCTCCGGAAACGAACGGCCGCCACCCTAACAGTGGCCCTGTCCGTCATCAACATCACTGGGTCTGTATGCCTCGAAGGCCTGGGGGCACAGCTGGTGGGCCACAGCTCCTGCCTCATCACCCGAACATTGGACTCAGTTGACCCACCCTCCTTTGTTGCCTCCCCGAATATGTACTTCATCTGCGGTACTAAGGCCTACACCTGGCTTCCGAAAGGTTGGGGAGGCACCTGCTACATCGCCTTTGTCCTTCCTCCGACGTATGTGGCTCCAGCAAACCAACACCGACAGAAACGGGCCAAAGACATTGTTCAGGCCGACTCCACCGGAGCACAGTTCATGGACGCAGTCAAAGGCCTTGTTCCTCTCTGGGGTCCAATGGCAAACAGCCGTGCCATCCGCCACTTAACCCAGGCAGTCGAAACGGCAATGAACATTACAGCTGGCGCCCTCGCCAACAACACCGCTGAGCTTCAGGCCGTCCGCCTGGTGGCTCTCCAGAACCGCCTTGTTCTAGACGTGGTTCTAGCAGATCGTGGAGGAGCATGCCGCATCATTGGGTCCAGCTGTTGTACCTACGTACCGGATAACTCACCCTCAGTCTACAAAGCAATTGAACACCTCCACAGACTGTCCGCAGAGGTCCATCAAGAACAAGAAGAATGGTCGCTGGGGAGTTGGTTTTGGGACACTATTAAAGGTTGGGGATGGAGGCTGTTTTCATTTATCCTGATACCAATTGTGATACTATGTGGATGTTGCTTGGGGATTCAGTGTCTGCCACCTTTATGTTCGCTTTTTATGAACTGCATCTGCCCTAAGACTTTGGACTTTGAAACCGAGCGGATGAAAGCTCTGAACGAGGTGGAGGTACGGGGTATTATGGGGATAGATCCAAACTAGGCAAGCTGGCGAGATATGTTAAAAGGGAGGACTGTGGAAATTTAGCGTGCAAACTGAACATCATCTGCGCCATCTTGCCTCTCCCCAGCGTCACGCACAGCGAATGCACGGCCGCCATTTTAGACACCCCACTCTCTCCCCACTCATTGTCAATCGTCAGCGCGGTCCCCTTGGCGCTGCGAGCATCCCCCGCGCGCTGGCCACCCCCGCTCTCTCATACAGGCCATAAACCCTCTCCTTCTGCGCGACCCTGCTACGGAACCACTTCCAACCGACAACCCATACATGGTCATGCCTCTCCTTTGATAACCCCCTTCCTCTGCGCCCCATTGTCTGAACTGGTCCCAGGCCATCACCTAGCCCTGCGGATGCAGTTTACTGCCCCTACTGTAAGGGAAACACCCCACATCAAAGGGATTACAGTAGATCAAAGCCCCTACCCCCTGAGACCCGGCCAGTTGCACACACCCCGGGAATTAGCGGAATTCCCTGCTGCGCGATAGCCATCTCCCACTGCGGGTAGGGTGGGAACTTCTACTGTATCTATGTGTGGGATCGGATCTGAACCGGGGCTCCAGGGGATATTCCCCCGTACTTCAAAAGAATCTCAAGAATGTACTATGTGTAATAAAGCAATAAACCAGTGTATAAGAGACCAGGTCTCAGAGATGCGGTTAGAGCACCTCGTGACGATACCTTGCTGTCTGATCTGATGTGTTCTGCTCCGACGGAATAAAACCTTGTTTCCTGCCTTCCAGTCTCCGGCGCCTGCCTCTTTTATTGGTAAATTATCGAGTGGTATGAGAGGCGATTATCGCCGGGCAAATACTTGGAAGGTTATCGACTGAAACTGCCGCTACCATTTAACAGAACAAGGCATTCTAAAAGAAGTAATGAGTAGTCCCTGTAATTCATCTAAAAATGGCATTCAGAAACCTAACGGAAAATATAGGATAGTTCAGGACCTGAGAAAGATTAATAAAATTGTTGTGCCTTGTTGCCCTGTATTGCCCAACCCAGCCGTGATTCAGTACCAGATACCATGGAAGGCAGGATGGTTTACCGTACTGATCCATGCCATGCCTTTTTCTCTATCCCATTACACCCAGACAGCAAATATATTTTCTCCTTTAAATTTGAGGACCGTATTTTAGTTTGGAATCGTGTTCCTCAAGGGTACATTGAAAGTCCTTCAATTTTCAATCAGATACTGAAAAAGTGCCTAGAAACCTTAGTGTTGCCCAGAGAGTCAGTATTAGTGCAGTATATTTACGACTTACTAGTCGCATCCAAAACAAGAGATGACTGTGTTGCTGATTCGATTGCCTTGTTGAACCATTTGGCTGAAGGTGGGCATAAAGTGTCCCCAGAAAAATTACAGTTTTGCCAAACCGGAGTCAAATATCTTGGACACCAAATAGAACGTGGAGTGAGGCGAGTGACTTCTGAGAGCATAGAAGTAATAAGACAAATGAAATTGCCGCAAACCCAGAGAGAAATCAAATTGTTCCTTGGAGTTGTGGGATACTGTAGGCAGTGGATTGTAGGGTTTTCCTTACTGGCCAAAGCCCTAATACAAATGACCCAGAAACGAGCAAAATATACAATAGAATGGGATGATGAAAGTATGGAAGCATTTGTAAAATTACGAAAATGTGAAGCCCCAGCTTTAGGAATGCCAGATTATTCAAAGGAATTCACACTGTTTTTCTGTGAGAGGAATAGTTGTGCACTCTCGTTTTTTTTTTTATAACTCTTTTTATTTGCAAAAATAAACTTGTTGGTCATTTTACATTTGCACTTATAGATTTTACAGTGTTGCATCCATAGACTATCATACAAAAATATCACTTCAAGTGTAATAGTACTCAAGCTGGTATCAGTACAGGAGCATTACGGCGTTAGTGGTTCGTCAAGGGAAGGGAGCATGGGAGGTTCACACAAGTTTCAGCGGTATTCATTCCATTTCGACCAAACCGCCACCCATTTCCTGTGGCACCCCCGTGCCGTCTAAACTGTCTTCTCTTGCAGCATGCACCAGTCCATGTCTTTCTTCCATGCGCTAATCATTGGGGGTGTTCCCGCTCCCCATAGGCGTGCCCTATTTCGTTTTGCAATTGCCTGTCCAAGCGTTGCCCACACTCTTCCTTTTACAGACAGGTCCGTGGGCTCCCAGATGTTCAAGAGACACCTTTTAATTTCAGGTTGCAATCTTACCCCCCAGACCGCACTCATACAATCGTGCACCCGCATCCAATATGTTTGTATTTGAGGGTATTCCCATACTATGTGAAGAAATGTCCCCCATCTCCCCACACCGTCTTCTACAAAGCCCGTCCTCACTCCTCCCCATCAACACTAGTTGTGTACCCGAGATGTATACTCAGTGTAGTATTTTAAGCTGTATCAGCCTCAGCTTTGCCGATATCGCAACCTCTTTGGGGGAGGAAAGTGCCTCTCTCCATTCCTCATCATCAATCTCCAGACCATCAGTCTCCCATTTTCTCCTGAGTGCAAGTAATGGGTCAGGGGTGTGATGTATGAGTTTTTTATATGTTAGGGAGATAGCCCTCTCCGGTAAGTGATAATCAAGCAGTCTGTCCTCTAAGGGGGAGGATTCCGGGAGCGTTGTTCCTGGTGGAATGTTTGACTGGAGAGAGTGCCTGATCTGCATGTATCGGAAGTACTCTGTTTGCGCCAAGTCGCAAGTTTGCTGTAAGGAGGTAAAGTCACAATACCATTGGACCCCCACAAGTCCCTTATATGGGAGATCCCTATCAAATCCCAACTACCAAATCCTTTGGTGCGACCCAGTGAACCAAGCCTTTCGGAAACCCAAAGCGGGTTGCCAATGTGAGTTTGTCGGCCCATCCCAGTTTCCGGCTCACAATACGCGAAAGTTGGACAGAGTACTTTGTAGGCTCTGTGAGGTGGTACTTGGTAGGTTTTGAGTAAAGCGCGGCCTCAAAGTTCCCCCCGGGGAGGAGCCACCTGTCCATCCCATACCAGGGATCATCCTCACTCCTATATGTGCCCTGATTGATAGCCGAGAGGTGTGCCGCCCAGTGGTATTTACGGATGTCCGGAAGTGCTATACCCCCATCGTACCACCCTAGTGTAAGTTTTTGTAGCGATATGCGTGGTGTACCAGTCCACAAAAGGTCTCTTTGAGTGGCCTCAATATCCTCAAAATACTTATGTGGGACTAAATCAGGGTAGTTTTGGAGTGCGTACAAAAACCGCGGGCACTCTCGGCTTTAACTCAGAGACATGGCTTGATGCGACGACCGGTGGCATATTTTTCTGCTACTTTGGACCCTATGGCCTCAGCTTTACCTGGTTGTTTAAAAGCAGTAGCTGCAACCTGGACAAGTCTAGAGCAAAGTGAGTCAATTATGATGGGACATCCAGTAAAAGTGCATGTCCCACATTCAGTGGAGATTCTATAAACAAGAACTCAAACTCAATATCTCACTCCTAGTCGGATGAATACATATGAAAGAATCATCTTAGGTGCTGAGAAAGTGACAATAGTCAGGTGTACAGTGTGGAACCCTGCCACCTTATTACCAGACGCCTATGGAAAAGAGGTGAGGGATGAAGTCGGACACGATTGTCTGGACTTGAAAGAGCTTTGTACTAAGCCCAGTCCATACATACAGGAAGAACCCTTGAAAAATGCAGAACATGAGCTGTTTGTGGGCGGCTCATGTATGCGCCATGAGGAGGGAGGGCTGAGTGCTGCTTCGCTGTATGTACATTGGCTGGAATAGTCGAAGCATCCTATTTGCCAGGAGTCAAATCAGCACAAGTAGCCAAATTGGTGGCTTTGATTAAAGCATGCAAAATTGGAAAAAATTGGAAAGTAACCATTTTTACTGATAGTCAGTATGGTTATGGGGTTGTGCGTGATTTCGGCTAACTTTGGATGCAGAGGGACTTCTTGACTTCTTCAGGATCCCCAATTAAAAATGGAAATTTCGTAAAAGAATTGCTTGAAGCAAGACAATTGCCAAAGAAGTGGCAGTGGTCAAGTGTGCCGCACATCAGTCAGGAAATGACTATGTGACAGCTGGTAACAGGTATGCTGACGAAGTTGCCCAACATTGTGCTAAATATAGAATTGCAGTGAACAAGAAAATTGAAACAAGTGGAATCAGCTGCCAATTTATGCTACTTTCAGGATTAGAAACATGGGAAGAAGTAAGACAACTGCAAGATGAGGCAGAGATGAAGGAAAGGGAAGAATGGCTGAAAGTTGGGTGTCAAAAGAGGTCTGAAGATGATGTATGGATTTGCCCAGATGGCAGGCCAGTAAATGCCAGACTGTATGCTTTCACAAATGGCTAAGATGTATCATGGACGGAGGAGGAGCCTAGCGCGCAACCAAGATGGCCGCGTAGGTGCGAGGCTCCCGAGGACCTCCGTGACCTCCTACATAAATCCTGGAAATATCCTGTCCTAGATGAGGGGACTGTGTTGGTGAGCCCGAGCTGAGGTGTCACCCGTTTTCCGCTTCCAAATTGGACCTCGGACACCGGCGGGAGCACCGATTGAGGTTTGCGGCCTTCTCCACGCCGGCCCCCCGGATTGGAGTTACGGGGCGATCCGGAGACAAAGTGATCAACAGCGGCGGGCAGGGCTGGGCGACTCGCGTACCCCGCACTTTCACTTTCGCTTTTGCACCCTCCTTGCTGTGTAGGCGAGGTTGGGTTGCGGGGCGGTGTGTGGTGGTGTGGCCTCGTTGGGGTGCCCTGCTGGCCCGCCGGCTGTGATCCGTCCTGCGGACCTGTGGCTGCCCCCCCCCCGGAGCCCGTGAACTGGTTTGTCGGCCCTTTCCGAGGTGATTGGCACGATTTGGGGACTGCAACCATGTCCTCAAAACAAGATGGCGACCGGGCAAAGGTGAAATCGACCCGCCGTGGCGCAGCCCATCAGTCCAACAGCATGGACCGTTACACCCTCCAGAAGGGATCTCCCGAGGTGCCGCGTAGGTCTCCTGAGGACCCGACTGATGCTCCTGCGCTGCCCGCGGATCTGACCCTGCGAGATGTCATGGGCGCTATCGCCGAGATGAAGGCCTCGGTGGACCAGCGCTTTGACACACTGGCGCAAAAGATTGACTCGGTCCACGTGGATGTTGGCCTGGTGAGGGCTGATTTATCCAAGACCAATGACCGGGTCGATTCTTTGGCCCACACCACCTCGGGCCTTACAGCGGACGTGGCGGCCCTCCAAAAGGAGGTGCGCCGGCTTGGCCAGGCGAGCGCCCTGATGGATCGTCGACTGGAGGATTCCGAGGGTCGGGCCCGGAGGAACAATGTCCGCATTGTCGGGGTGCCGGAGGGACGTGAGGAGGCGGCGGCGGACCTGTTTGTGGAGGACCTGATACTCACCCATCTCCAGCCCCGGGGGCTGAGTAAATTCTTTGCGGTGGAACGTGCCCACAGGGTTCCCGGAGGAAGACCTAAGGCCGGAGCCCCTCCGAGGCCTATCATTGCCCGGATTTTCAACTTTCGGGACAGGGACGCTATCCTTCAGACTTCTAGGCAACAAGGACCGGTCAGACTTGACAACATGGACGTAAACTTCTATCCTGATTTCACCCCAGCGGTCCAGAAGCAGAGACTGAGCTTTCTCGGAGTCAAACGTCGTCTACGGGACTTGAACCTCAAGTATGCGATGCTTTTTCCGGCTAAGTTGCGGGTGGAGGTGGATGGCCGCACGCACTTTTTTGATCGTCCCGAGGCGGCCGGGGACTGGTTGGACTCCTTGCCCGGGGATCGGGGCCGGGGGGGTGGGGGGGGCGCGGTTGGAGGGGAGGGCTCGCCGGATCAGGAATGAGGGATTAATAGTAGGCCTCGCTCTGGACAACATTGTCGTCATTTTTGACTGTTCGTTAAGTCTCCCTCCTGTGGAGGTGGTACGGGGTCTCTTGGGGGCTCTCCCTCCTCCTCTGGGGGACTAGTTAGTTTAATCATCCATGGGGCGACAGGCACACTGCACTTTGGGGGGGCTGTTTGGGCTCATGCAGGGGTGCAGGGAGGGGGGAGTTCTGTTGGGATGGGTGGGATGGGGTGGGGTGTTGTTCGTTTTTACCGCAAGGCAAACCCTTTATTGTATTGGTGTTTTTAAGGTGCTCTCCGGGGGACGAATGATGGCTTCTGTATGTGATGGGGGGTAGGGACCTGACTTTATTGTCCTGGAACGTTAACGGACTGGGGGATAGGATTAAGCGAGGTGTGGTCCTGCAGTATTTGAAACGACTTTCACCAGATGTGGTCTTTCTGCAGGAGACACACCTTATTGGTAATTCCTTTTGTGCCATGAATCGACGTGGCTATCGCTTGGTGGCCCACTCGGGCTTCACGCCGGGCTCACGGGGGGTGGGCATCATGGTGAAGAACTTGCTCCCGTTGGAAATAGACGAGGTGCGCCATGATGAGAGGGGACGCTACACTGTCTTAGTGGGGAGAATGGAGGGTAAAGTAGTTGTCTTTGTATCAGTGTATGTCCCACCGGGGCTACAGTCTACGACTTTTGCAGACTTAGGGCGCCTCCTCCTTGACCTTCCGGGGGGGCTTCTGGTGGTTGGGGGGGACTTCAATGCGGTGGTTTCTGGGACCGTGGATCGTCACCCCCCTAGGGACCTCCCCCGGGCGCAGGCGTGGCTGTCCGGCTTCTTAGATACACTGGGATTGGTGGACTGCTGGCGCTTAAAACATCCCACGCAGCTGCAGTACACTTTCCACTCGGGTGCCCATGGTAGCCTCTCACGGCTTGATTATGTCCTTGTCCCTGCGGCCTATGTTGGGAGGGTAGGAGAGGTTCGCCATTTGGCGCGGGGTATTTCAGATCACTCCCCGCTCCTGTTGCACTTTGATGTCTTCCCGAGGGGGGAGGGCAGGGTAGCTCCAATCAATGCCTGGTATCTGCGCGACCCCACTATTCGTGCTGATTTGATTAAATCCTTGCAGCGGTATTTCGATGAGAATGTGGGGTCTGTCCCTTCGGCTATCTCCCTGTGGGAAGCCTTCAAAACAGTTCTTAGAGGGGAGGCCCTCTCCTTTATTTCCCATGCCCGGAGGCGCGAGCAGGAGGAGGTGACCCGGGTGGAGGCCGAAATCGCTGAACTGGAGGGTGATCTAGCGGGTGGGGTGACGGACGCTGCACTACATGTCCTACAACTTAAGCAGGCGGCCTACAGGGCCCTCGTCACGGAGGCGGCCAGGGGCCTCTATAGAGAGCAACAGGGGCGACTGTATGACATGGGTGATAAGGCTGGTAAACTGCTTGCATGGTTGGATAAAAAGGAGAGAGCGAGTCGTGTGGTCCCGCTGATTGAGAGGATGGATGGTGTGCGTGTCACCGAGCCAGAAGACATTGTCTCTTGTTTCGCGGATTATTTCCGCGAGGTGTATTCCCCGGTTTCTCCCTGCTCGGAGGAGGATTCCCATGCCCTGCTTAGGGATATCGCGCTGCCTTCCCTTTCGGTGGAGGACAGGGTGTCGTTAGATGCCACTCCTACCTCCGACGAAATTGCCCTCGCCATACGCTCGGTCGCATCCGGCAAGGCCATGGGCCCGAACGGCATCCCTATCGAGTTGTATAAGCTGCGACCGGATGTACTGGCACCCCACCTCCGTGCGATGTTCCTGGCGGCCCACTCGCTGGGCTCCCTCCCGCCGGACCAACGTCTGGCTACAATCGTGGTGATCCACAAGGAAGGGAGACCTCGAGACCGGGTTACATCCTACCGGCCTATCTCGCTCTTGAATGCGGAGCCCAAAATCCTCGCCAGGGTGCTAGCCAACCGGCTGGTCGGCGTGGTGGGCGATTTGGTCCACCAAGACCAGTCCGGCTTTATTCCCCATCGCAACACGGCCCTTAATCTGCGGCGCTTGCACGGGGTGCTCGCGCGTGTCCCGTTTGTGCGGGAGCCGGCCATATTGGCGTCCTTAGACGCCACCATGGCGTTTGACACGCTCGAGTGGCCATACATCTGGGCTATGCTGGCGAAGTTTGGCTTTGGCCCGGGGTTCATCAGCTGGGTCAAATTGTTGTATTCGGGCCCATTGGCGCAGGTGGTGGTGAATGGAAGAGTATCGGTCCCATTCGAGCTGGGACGGGGCACGCGACAGGGCTGTCCCTTGTCGCCGCTCCTGTTCGCACTGGCCTTGGAACCCCTGGCGGAGTGGCTGCGGTGGCACCCTTCCATCCGTGGTCTCCGTTGGACCCCCGAGTATGAGGACCGCGTGTCCCTATACGCTGACGATATCCTTTTGTACCTAGCCTCCCCGCGTAAATCACTGATTGTCCTGGTTGATGTTTTGCGCTCATTCGGCCGCAACTCAGGCCTTGTCATCAACTGGGCTAAATCATGTGTATATGTGCTTTCCGGGGAGGCTCCCGTCCTCCCGCGGGGCTGTCCGATCCAGATTGCCTCACAGGGGTTTCGGTACCTGGGGGTTTACATTACTCTGGACCCGGAGGCCCGCTACGAGCGGAATTTGCTTCCCCCCCTCCAGCGCTTGAAGGAGGACGTCGCGCGCTGGCGGCGCCTGCCGCTTTCGCCGCTCGGCCGGGCGGCATTGTTTAAGATGATGTCGTTGCCACGCTTCCTGTACGCTCTCCAGAATACTATGGATTTAGTCCCGGCGCGCTACTTCCGTGAGGTGGAGAGTCTACAGCGCCGCCTGTTCTGGGACGGGAGGCCACGTATTGCCCTGGCGAAGTTGACGCTCCCATGGTACGACGGGGGGATTGCCCTCCCGGATATTAAACGGTATTACTGGGCCTCCCAGCTAGCTGCAATTAATCATGGCCTTTACGGGCCCGCCTTAAACCCGGCATTTGAAATGGACAAGATGCTCCTGCCTGGTGGCGACTATAATCGAGCGCTCTACTCTGGCGCGCCCGGACCCCGCCTGACGGGACCTACGCGTGTCATGGTACGAGTATGGCACGCGGCTAATGCAGCTATGGGGTGGAAGGACCGTTTGACCCGGGCATCACCGTTGTACGCGTCTGAGAGATTGGGCTCCCTGTGGACCTCGAAGGGCTTCGAGAAGTGGGACACGATCGGCATCAGTAAAGTGGGGGACCTCTGGACGAGGGGGGGATTTAAAACATTCGAGACGCTGCAGACGGAGTTTCAGCTGCAGGGCAGTGAATACTTTCGGTACTTGCAGGTCCGTCACGCGCTGGGCTCAGTCTTCCCAGACGTCGCCTCCATCCCGGAGTCTTCCCCCCTGGAGGATAGAGTGCTGGATGGCCATGTTCCGGACAGCACGATCTCCCTCATTTACAAAAAATTGATTAATGATCGCTCGGGCTTGCTGACTGGCCTCCGCGAGGCTTGGGTTGCCGACGGGCTGGAGTTGGACGACGAAGACTGGATTTCCGCGGTGGCCTCTCCGAAGGAGGTGGCCATACCGGCTCGCCTTCGCTTTGTCCAGCTTAAGATACTCCATCGGGTTTACATGACGGGGCCAAGGCTTCTGCGTATGGGCTATGCTGAGGATGGGTTGTGTAAGCGTGGGTGTGGTGCTTTGGCGACTTTTTTGCATATTCTGTGGGAATGCCCGAAGGTGGAGCGATTCTGGCGTGGTGTGCATGAGGTCCTGCGAGTGGTTACGCATGTCGCACTGCTGCCTGAAGCGAGGAGATGCCTGCTGAATGTGTGGGAACCAACTGACTACTCGGTTCCGCAGACGCGATGGGTGACTCTGGGATATATGATCGCTAAGCGTGACATTGCTCAACTGTGGGGATCCCAGAGGCCCCCGGCGGTGTCGGCCTGGAAAGAACACATGGATTGGTGCATGTTCCGAGAAAAGGTGGTGTATGTGGCGAGGGGTAAGCCTGGGGCATGGGTGAAAGTATGGGGCCCCTGGAACGCCTACCGCGGGGGTATCTGCGCACCACCATTGCTGCCTGCGGCCTCACCAGCCCCGTCCCCTTAGTTGACTCCCTTCCATAGCCCCGAGCACGGAGTTCCCCCAGTCCTCGATCTGTTCCCTTTCCCCTCTTTAGACTCCAGTTGATGGCTGGGGTCCCCCATTCGGGGAGCACGTGCTGTTACTTTCGATTGCGGGTTGCCTTGCGGGTGTGGTTTTTGTGTTGTGTGTATAAAATGAAACCGTATTGTGGGGTCAGATTGATGTGGCCCACGACGCCGATACCTCCTGATTTTGCTTCTCTGCACCGCCCAGTGTTCTTGTATAAATGTCATATGCTCCTGTCATTCTAGCGGCCGGCCGGAAGGTTGTAGGCCCATACTTGTATATTCTTGAGATTGCAATAAACGGTTTCAAAAAAAAAAAAAAAAAAAAAAAAAAGATGTATCATGGAGACACTCACATAGGCAGGGACACCATGATCCCGTTCAATACAAGGTTCAGGAGTGTAGCAGATAGTCTATGCCAGAGATGCTTAATTTGCCAACAAATGAATCCAGGACAAAAGACAGTGGTCTGTATGGGAACAATTAGAAAAGCAGAGGGCCCATTTATAAGACTACAATTGACTTTATTCAATTGCCACCTTGCAGAGGATTGAAGTACATACTCGTAATAGTCTGTTTGTTTTCACAGTGCGTGGAGGCATACCCTACTAGAAGAAATGACAGTATAACAGTTGCCAAACTGATTCCGCAATTTGGTTTTCCAGTAACTTTGGAATCAGATGGAGGGTCTCATTTTAATAATGAAGTAATTCGACTAATCTGTGAAGCATTTAAAATTGAACAAAAACTGCACTGTGCATACCGCCCAGAGGCTTCTGGAGTGGTAGAACAACTGAATGGCACTATAAAAGCAAGACTTGGAAAGGTATGTGTATCTACCCCACTGGATTGGCCTGGTGCTTTACCACTTGTTCTGATGGGGCTCAGAAGCATTCCTGATAGGAATACAGGGTTGAGTCCCCATGAAATACTCATGGGAAGAGCAATGAGGCAGGCATGTATACCAGGACACAAACTGTTGAATATATCTGATGATTTGGTATTGGAATATTGCAAAGAACTGGGTGACCTAGTACGTTCTATCGCTCACCAGGTTGGAGAAGATGCAGTTGCCAGGCAGCCAAATCAAGCACATGATCTGAATCCTGGTGATTGGGTAGTGGTGAAGGAACACACTCAAGAGTCGTGTCTAGCACCCAGGTGGGGAAAACCACAGCAGGTTATATTGGTTACAACCACAGCAGTGAAATGTGCAGGCTTACCTAATTGGATTCATGTAAGCCATACCAAGAGAGTACCAGCACCTGGCACAAAAGGTTCCCAACTGACACAAGCAGTTGAGGCTGCGGAAGGTTGTACAGCTGAAGGATCTAGAATAACAGATCCTGTCATAGCTGATCGAGAACAACCAAGCACAAGTCAGGATGACTGGATACCAGTGGTTAACATACCTGAAATAAATGTGAGAACAAGAAGCCAAATCCGTCTAGAAAGACAGGAGTGTAGTTGGGACCAGTCAGGTATAGAAGAACCAGCTCAGGAAAGAGAAAATACAGCTGTTGGAGAACCTGAGCAGGAACAGATAAGGAGAGAACAATCCACTCAGACAGAAGTGGATGCAACCATTCATGAGTCTGAGGAGGGACAGATAGGTCTAGAAGAACACGTTCAGGCTGCAGAAAACCAAAGTGCAGTAAGTCCTGAGTAGGACCAGTTAGGAAAAAAAGAACAAGTTCAGGTAGATGAAGAAGGGAGAGTGTAGAAAAAACCTGAACATGGTCAGGCTAGGGAAGAAGAACGCATCCAGACAGAAAAGGACATTACAGGAGTAAGCCCTGGACAGGGTGTAGGAGAGTAGGATCTGCACTTATGTTGCCCCCACTTTTTTTCTGATGTTAACACTGGTTTCTGGCTATAGTCTGGCTGGGTCCCTGCTAATCAGGGCCCCAGTCTCTCTGTTCTCTCTAAACAACTTGGGGTGCATATTCGATGCACTAGTGATTGGAAGCTGTGGTGCCTTATGAGCCCCTAGTATATGGTACCAGGGGCTGAAGCATGTAGTATGCCACCACTGGGAAGCAGACTAAATCTGACACCACAGGCCTGCTACTGCAGCCTGGGTGAAGTAGTGTTAGCACTCCTCACTGAGGTATAGGTTCCTATATCTCACCATACACACACATATAAACCTATCAGTCACCCCTAAGGCAGGCCCTATCAATCCTGAGGGCAGGGTGCTTGGTTTACAATGTGAGGGGGTGCCTCTGCTTGAGCAGGATCCCTCTGCAGCTGGCAGAGTTTATTCTCTGTGGCTGTTTGTGGATGCGGTTAAACCATATACTCTTAAGCGCATTATAACCCAACGGTAAATGCTAACTTTGGAATGACTGCATCAAAACATGTCATGTTTGGTGTCAAACAACTTGGAATTCTACCCCCACACCAGTAACTGGTGTGGGAGTATGATCCCACCCTTCTAGAGGGGACGACATGTACCCACTGTGGAAACACGGTAGTAATCTGAAAGAGCCCTGGCATCACAAAATGGATGCCACCAGCACAGACACTGGGCTGCCCTCCTGCTGCTTACTGAAACTCGCAGTGGAGGAGTCTCAACAATAGGCATCCTGTCACAGGGAGGTGTCAGCACCTTCCAGACAGGATTTAGCGTATTGGGGCTGGGTGGGTGCACTCCTAGAGTTCTTTGAAGTCCTGCACTGGGGGAGCAGTAGGCTCCTCTGTGCATATTAGGTGAGTGTATGAGGAAGCGTACACCTATGTAGACTTTTTGATCAAATTATACTTGATTAAAACAAGGGTGCTGCAGTGTAACACTTGCTGTCAAATCAAGCGTTAACAATGAAACAAGAAATTACATGACCAATGAACACTGCGCACTGTTCCTGTGGGGTAACAACCCTTTTGCAAATGAACATAATCATACCAATTCTTTCATAAGGAATTAGAGCACAAAATTATAATGCAAACATGTCTTTTAAGTACTGTTATCATATTCTTGCATATGTAACAATCCAATGTAGATACACATTTGAAATTTATACAAGCATCAATGATAAAATCATGACATTTCATGACAACAGAGTGGTAGCGTCAAAACACAGTTTTTTTCGTTTTCCAAATAGGAAGATTTTTGAGTCATGCCCGATGCATTTCGGGACTGTCGCGTCCCTTCTTCAGGGGAAACCTATGAGAAAGAAACTCTATTTAATGGGATAAATTATGTCTGTGTGTAGCTGCCAGGCACCAAGGGATAACCATGATGTGGAAAGTCGCAAGTTGAAAAAACATGAGTATATAGTGTTCAATGATACAGCATCCGAAAATACTGGAGGGAAACCATAGAAAGTGCGCGTTAAAGTAGTGATGCAGAAACAGTGCACAAATTACTAGTGCTCATGTTAGTAGTACAACAATGATGGAGACGGGTCGTTTTGAAGACGTAGTAAACGAGAGGTAAACATAAGGAAGTGTGTGAGTGAACCGGATCTGATATGACTCATGTGAAATAGTGCTGGTGTGGGTTAAAGGGCAAGAAAAACATGAGATGAAACGCTCACCGATCGTGAGGATGAAGTTAAACAACCATTCAATGGAAAGCTGTGGAAATAATAATGTATCATTATGTGAGGATCCAAAAGCGTATTCAAACTAACACGCGTAAGCGTGATTAATCCTCACCGGTAAGAAAAGCTGTGGGTGGGCTGGTGAAACAACTACTGCCAAACATCAAATGTTCTGGACAAAATTTAAATAAAAAGGCACCGGTGTTCATTGGGCCTTTATAACCGCCACGTTTAAAAATAAAAATAAAATGCACCGAGGGCATGAAGCCGCTTACCTGGTACACTCGTAAAAAGGGAAACAAACGCTACGCCATACTGCAACCGGAGATACTTCTGACCCTGGGAATGGCGGTGCTGATAAAACGTGTCATGCGTGGATATAGAAAGGGGACTAAAGTAATTTGTAAGAAGTCAGGCATTTTGAACTGGTGTATATGGTAGCACTAAGCAATTTTAGGAAAATAAACTCGTAAATAAAGAAAATGTTTGTGCATATGCCAGCTCAAACCGGTTCAAACTGGACAAAGGGAAGTGGGTGTAACCACACCCTACCCTGACCCTCCCAGAGGAGTGGTCATAAAGCTAGTCCCTCCCATTCTTTTAGTATAAGATAGGAAACCCTTGCCATTGCAAACTAGATATCCCTGGACAACGCTTTACAAGAAGAATCATGGCCCTTCGACGTTCCACTACCTTTGGAAGACAGAAGATCCTCCCTTGGAGTCAAGGAGTGACTCCCCTGCTTGGCATGCACCAAAAACTCTAATCAACGGTCGCAAACTTTCCCGCTCCCGCCAGAGTCCGAAGTCCCTGCAGCCCCAGATGTGGATTTCCTGACTTCTCGACGGCCATTGTGAGTCCCCAGCAGAGCTGAGGCGAGTGGACCCCACGAGTGACGAGGAACAGCAATACCTGGGTACCGTGCACTATTGTCGAGTGCAACCCCTTCACGACGTTCTATGAACTTGTGCTTTGGACCATTATGGCCCAAGCCTCCAGCAGGTTTTGCAGCGAAAATCAGAGGCCTACCCTGTCCCGAGTGACCGTGGGCTCCTGTAAAGCATTTCCTCACGAGGCGTCTTTGCGATCCCTTGCCCGTTGGCTTGTGGGTCCTCTGAGGACTTTCTGATCAAAACAAAGGGCTCCCCTGGTTGCTCCAGGCCTGCCCTCACTCACCCTCGCTGGGTGAGTCCCTCAGACCTTGCTGGTCTGCACCGCTGACTTTATTCACTTTTCACAAGACTTGCTGTTGCCAAGGCTTGTTGGCTCCAATCCGGCTGCCGACACCTCAGTAAGCTGCAGATGTTGTGGGACACTCCGAATCCAGCTGCTGGTCATCGTCAATGCCTACTGGTCCTCGTGAGCAAAGAGTCTTTATCACCTGAAATCACCCGACTTCCGTGGGCATCCATCTTCCTGGCCCCGGGTCACTGGCAAGTGACTGTGAACACTGTCCCTTCTGCTTTCAGGTCATCTTCATCCTGAATCCAGCCTTGGATTCCACCGGACACTTCTTCAGTCTTCGCAAGCAGCAAATCTTCTTTGGCTTCCATAGAAAACAGCGACGCGACCCGACACCAAAAGACATCTATGCACCCGGCTTCCCTGGGTGAGGTAACTCGTGCAATCCGGTGCCCTAGTGTGTGTTGGCCCTCGAATTACTTACCTTGTAAGTGGCTTGCTTATAGAATTCCGCGAAGTACCCTAAAACTTTAAAAATCCAACCGCGACTTGCTCCATTGAAATCAATAGGGAACCTGCGGCTGTGTTCTCACATTGCAACGCGTCTCCCGTGGGTCTTTTACTTACCTGCTTTTGCTGCATTAGTGAAGCCCCAGCGATTCTACAGGCCCTAGGCCTTGTCCCTCTGCAAGTCGACATTCCTAAACGTCTTTTTTAGTATATGGTCTGGTACGCCCCTAGGGCCCCAGCCATATTTGTGCTTAACTTATTGTGAAACGTTGATATTTGAATGTGTTCCTGTCTTCTAATCTCATAAAGAGATTAGTAGAGTGTGTCTAGAAATAAATACATATATTATTTGATACATATACCTGAGTGGTGTCCTTTCATTTGGTAATTAAAGAGATTATAAGGTAAAACAAGCTGCTTTACATTCCTCAGAGACTTAGCCTGAAGGCTACTCTCCACACCTACCACTAGGATAGCTTTCTTTAAAAGGTTGTCTTAAACCTATCTACCATAAGAGTCGTATTGGACTGGTGCAAGGTGGCCATGATAACTAGTGACCAGCATATGCCAGGTCAACTTCTCACACAGGGTCAGACAGAGAGGAATTCTGAAAACGAAGATAACCAAGCTGTGCCACAACATAACGAAAATAAAAGAGCACTCGAAGACAGTGACAGTGCAGTATAGGCAAAAAGGGTCAGAAGGGTTGATAACTGACCAAGTGTTGTGAAAAGGTTAAAGTATCATTTCAAAACAGTTAATCAAGAACCTGACCAAGTAAACGAAATTTCTAGTTAGTCTGGGATATCTGCTGAACTTCCCAGACGACAAAGTCAAAGATTAAGAGTATTGAACAATAAGTTCAAAGGTCCTGAATGGACCTATGTAACTCTCGAAGACTTTGAGAATCTAGATTTAAATGAAGAAAGTGATGAAGAAATAATTGCAGAACAGATTATCGAAGAAGTGAGACCAACCTGAAAATTTTCCAAAGAAATTTTGAATTCCACAAGTAAATCGAAATGAGAGAAGAGAAATCTTCTGAACTCAAAATGGCTGATGATAGGGCTGCTGGAAAACCGAAACTAAATTGTGTACAAAAATGTTGTAGAATATGCATATGTAGTATATTTTTTGTACTCATAGTATGGTTAGTTTCTGACTGTAGCCATCCCTTATTTGATGGTTACAAAAGAAAGGAATAACACAGAAATGAATGAGAAAGTAGCTAACATTAAGGGAAATAAGTTAGTGTTAGAAGCACCAGATGAGAATAAGACAAAAAGAGACAAAGGAGATTTCAAAGCACCAGATTAGTTAGATGTACACCACACTGTGACAAATAATGACACTGCTTTAAATGTATTTATAAAGTTGCTAGTGCAGTACGTGGACACTATGGAAGTTAGTGATTGTTATGTGTGTATGAAACTACCTGCGTCAGTGGCAGAAGGTGTGACATATCATCATATTCCATCAACATATGGTATCTCTTGTACTGTTTTAGTAAGTTTGTTTTATAGAACAGGGAAATTACAATATTATTATTCGAAAGTAGATGTGATTTTTTCCGAGGTTCCTATGCGAAAGAGCATGAACACCAGTTCTTAGTACTAAAGACGCACAGTTTATGGGAGAATATTTCCTAACCATGAAAACAATAGATATAGCCGAAGCACACAAGCACAATTTAACATGTAAATTACACGAAGAAGAAAATATATTTTTTAATCTAGCTAAGCAAAGGAGACAGGACTTCCAGAGAAGGGTTTCTGAACCGAAACCACAGATACCTCAATGGGCTGAGAAAGATGAAATGTATAAAACTGGCAAGACTCATACTGCTATGTCCTTGGACTTTGAAAAGAAAGGGAAGATCTGCCTCCATAGATTAAAGACTGAATAAAACAATGCATTTATTGGTTCCAGTGAATGCGAACATAATTTCCTAGTTATTGGGGGATGTGGACTAATAAAGTGGAACAGATCCAGTATTTCCTGTAATGTATTACATGTGTGGCAATAAAGCCTATTTCAGGTTGCCTGATCATTGGTACGGGAGTTGCTTTTTTGGAATAGTATTCCCAAAGGTGTACCATGTGAAAAGAATCACTGGAAGCAATGAAGACACAAAGGAACTGACACATAAAAAAGAGCTCGTTTTTCTGAAATAGTAGGTGGCATTTTAAGTACATTGATACCTTCAGTGGGAGTAATTCTGAATTCACAAAATATTTGTCAGCTATCCACATTTTGGTTATCTACTGACACTGCTGGAGGATTCTTGATGATAAATACAGAAATGGTTGCAATCAGATCTATGGTTTTGCAAAATCAACTTGCTTTTGATATATTATTGGCAAAAGAGGGTGGAGTCTGTAAAATGCTGAAAGCGCAACATTGTTGCACCTACATACCTGATAATAGCGTAGAAATTGGAAGATATATTAAAAACATTGAGAAATTGGAAGAAGATTTGAAACCACTGGAAGTTGACAGTGTATGGAAAAAATTAACAAATAGTATTAATACAATAGGGAGCTGGTTTTCTAATATAGGGAAGAGCTTAATAGGTCAAATAATATCAATCAATCAATCAGTTCGCTTGTAGAGCGCACTACTCACCCGTGAGGGTCTCAAGGTGCTGGGGGGGGGGCTGCTGCTACTGCTCGAACAGCCAGGTCTTGAGGAGTCTCTGTCGCAGGCAGATGGGGAGGGTGTTCCAGGTTTTTGCGGCGAGGTGGGAGAATGATCTGCCGCCGGCGGTCGCTCGTTGGACGCAGGGGACGGTGGCGAGGGCGAGGTCAGCGGAGTGAAGCTGGCGGTTCGGGGTGTAGAAGGTGAGTCGTTCGTTGAGGTACGCTGGTCCGGTGTTCTGGAGTGCTTTGTGAGCGTGGGTGAGGAGCTTGAAGGTGATCCTCTTGTTGATGGGGAGCCAGTGCAGGTCCTTCAGGTGAGCTGTGATGTGGCTGTGGCGGGGGATGTCGAGGATGAGGTGCGCAGAGGCATTCTGTATGCATTGTAGTTGTTTCTGGAGTTTGGCTGAGGTTCCTGCGTAGAGAGCGTTGCCATAGTCCAGCCTGCTGCTGACGAGGGCCTGGGTGACCGTCCTTCTGGTTCCGGTGGGGATCCATCTGTAGATCTTGTGGAGCATGTGGAGGGTGTTGAAGCAGGAGGAGGAGACAGCATTTACTTGCTGGGTCATTGACAACGCTGAGTCCAGGATGACCCCCCAGGTTGCGTGTGTGGTCAGTGGGCGTCAGTGCAGCTCCCAGTGCGGCCCGCCACCATGAGTCATCCCAGGCGGAGGGGGTGGATCCGATGATGACCTCCATCTTGTCTGAGTTCAGTTTCAGGTGGCTGTTCATCATCCATTTGGCGATGGCCTTCATAACTTTGTGGAGGTGGTGGGGGCCTTGGTGAGGGAGAGGATCAGCTGGGTGTCGTTGGTGTATGAGATGATGTTAAGGTCGTACGATCGGACGATGTTGGCGAGCGGTGCCATGTAGACGTTGAAGAGTGTCAGGCTGAGGGACGATCCTTGGGGTATGCCGCAGATGATCTTGGTGTCTTTAGAACGGAAAGGGGGAGGCGGACACTCTGGGTTCTGCCGGTGAGGAAGGAGGTGGTCCAGTCCAGGGCTTTGTCGCAGATCCCTGCGTTGTGGAGGAGTGTGCGGAGGGTGTGGTGGCAGACGGTGTCGAAGGTGGCCGAAAGGTCCAGGAGGATGAGGGCCGCGGTTTCTCCGTTGTCCAGCATGGCCCTGATGTTGTCAGTGGCGGTGATGAGGGCTGTTTCGGTGCTGTGGTTGCTGCGGAATCCAGATTGGGACAGGTCCAGGATGTTGTTCTCTTCGAGGAAGGAGGTCAGTTGCCTGTTGACAATCTTCTCGACTTTCGCCGGGAACGGGAGTAGGGAGATGGGCTGGATGCTCTTGAGGTCCTTGGGGTCTGCTTTGGGTTTCTTGAGTAAGCTGTTGATAATCTTGTGGAGATGGGTTGCGATGGTGGAGCTTGCTTTTTTGAAGATGTGGTGCGGGCAGGGGTCGGATGGTGAGCCGGAGTGGATGGTGTTCATGATTTTGATGGTGTTGTCGTTGACGTGGGTCCAGGAAAGCAGGGGGTCGATGTGGCTGGGGGGCAGTTAGTCTGAGGTGTTGGTGTCTGTCGGGGGGGCCTGGTTGTTGAAGCTGTCCTGGAAGTCTGCGATCTTGTGGTGGAAGAAGGTGGCTAGGGAGTCGCAGAGGTCTTGTGATGGCGGGATGTCGTTGGAGTTGGAGCTGGGGTTGGAGAGCTCCTTCACGATGTTGAAGAGCTCTTTGCTGTTGTGTACATTGTTGTCGATACTCTCTTTGAAGGAGGTCCTTTTGGCGGTACGGATGAGTTGGTGGTGTCTGCGGATAGCACTCTTGTAGGCTGTGTTGCTGTCTGGTGTCAGTTCGTGGTGCCACTTCTTCTCGAGCCTACGGCAGGCCTGTCTAGATGCCTGGAGGTCGGCGGTCAACCAGATAACTTTTCTGTTGGTGCGTCTGTTCAAGTGTTTATTGGTCGGGGCGAGAGTGTTGGTGCAGTCATTGATCCATTGCTTGAGGTTGCGAGTGGCAGAGTCGTTGTTGGTAATGTCCGTTGGTGGGTTTCGGGCGAGGGTGGTGACTAGCTGGACTTCGGAGGCTGTAAATCTATCCGTTCTTAATCACTCATACTTCATGGTCACTGGTCTGCGGACGTCTATTCTCGTGCGTTTCCGAGTGTTATTCCGCACTCGGAAACACACGAGAATAGACGTCCGCAGACCAGTGACCATGAAGTATGAGTGATTGCGAATCACATGGCAAGCCAGAACATTTGGTGATTTATAGATTACACCAGCGGACGTCTAAGAGAACAGAACCCGTTTGTGGGTTGGAAGTATCACCACAGACAACGGATAGATTTACAAAGAAGAAAGCCTTGATAAAGTCGCGGGACGATTTCCTATGTTAGCGACGAAACACGTGTCGGCTGTTTTGAAGACCTGAAGAATTAAAAGGGAAAACAGAACAAGAACCTATGTACTTGTGTTAAATTTGTGCTCCCACTTTGCACTTTGACATCTCTGCTATGATATAATCGTGTGCTGAGGAATTTGCTTCTGTTTATTAGCAACCTGTACAAGAGAGCTTTGGCACAACGACTTGTCGTACTCATCCTTTAAACAAGTCATAAAAATCTGCAAAACTCCACTCTCTGCTAGTAGATAAAAAATATCTTTAGCAAGAGAAAGCACGCCTGGATGGTAATCACTAATTATAAGACTCTTACCCCAGCTCAATATCTAAATATCACATTCTCAGTCCATCGTAAGCTCCAACTGATGGCCCTGCGATTAGGCAAATTACTGGCCATCGCGATCAGCCAACATGGGTCCACAAAGGGCCAAAAGAGTGCAGACTTTGTGGCAGTAGCAAAGAAGACTTCATTCATCTAGTCTGTATATGTCCCAAACTCTTAAAAGCACGTGCCACTTTACTAAAAAATGCAATGAACTCCAGAAAAATAAGGACGTTCAGATCAGCCATCATAGCTGGGTTGGATCCAACTGATACCTCAATGAACTGTCAACTGATAAAGATCCTCTCCTCGCATGAGCAAGCATTAAAAACTGAATCTCCAGTCAGGACCCAGTAATGTGTACTGGGCGGGTTGGACCAAGAGAGAGGCTATACACCAAGCAAGAACTATGTCTGGAAAGTATATTTTATCGCCGCAGCGGAATAAGGAGTAATTATTGCTTTGATCAATGAGTTGTTTATTATATATTCTTGTATATTGAACTGAGAGCGACCCCTCATGTAATGAAGGGAAAGGGGTACCGATTACAAAAATCAACAAAGCAATCCCCACATGACTACACAATGGTACATTCCTATTATAAAGTATCACACACATATAATCAAATTACAAAGTTTATATCACATTTATTAAAAACGGTTTACATAAATCGCAATAAAAATTACTCCTCAAATATTACAATGCATTTTTAAAAAAACACTTCAGTTGAACATTTATGCCATACATTTACAAATAAAAATTACAACACATCAACTGTTATGAGCCCGCATAACAGAAAACAAAAACAGACAGTAAACTTTGTCATTAGTGGCACATCCTAAATGACCATAAATTTAACTCCGTAGTTTGGGATATGCACAACCCACTACTATCTCCAATATTCTACGGCGGTCTCTTGGATTGTGTGTATCACTTGCGTCGACGCGTTTCGATGGTTTTTACTTTATACAGCCATCTTTATCAAGACAGATTATAGGCTTTAATTGGTTCCGGCTCGGTTGGAACCTATAAAGACATAAATGCTATTAGTGAACTTAATAACAGTTCTACTAGCAGAGACATAAGATACTACCGCAATATTAGCGGGTATTTAACTGATTATCATATATCCCTAAATGTCCTTTCCTTCATCACATTGACCAAATAATAGCAGAACATTGTCGAAGGTGCTCCCCACAGTGTTGGTACCTCATGGACACCTCTCCGGTAAATCTATCCAATAAAATTCAAGTGAATACCCATAGGAACATCTGCTTAATCACGACAAGTTAGGTAAATGTCTAGGTTGTTCCTGTTACTAAATCCACATGATGCCTTATGTGGGGTATATCCCCTAAACAAATGTTTTTATGTGTCTACTCTGCCTTCACCTGGTTCCAAAGCGGCTATCCCCCATTTTGTGTACTGCTAAAGATATCTACTCCTCACCTCAATGAGTCTATCCCTCGGCTTAGAGCACACTTCGTGTGATAGTTGTAGAAATTTTTCTTTTTGTACGGGCTCAATGTATTTATTTAAATTGGCCGAGGTACACGAACATTCGTTGCTGTAAAATAACATAACGACATAACGTTATTGTTATAATGGCTCATATTGGTAATACCAAGCTGCATTGAAGAAATGCTTACCGTTACGTTCGACCCGCTAATGAAGCTGTAGCCGAAAAGCGCGTGTTCCTTAATAAATAAAGTCAGAGGAGACGGGGGTCCATGCGTATCACCCTTGTATGGCGTCACCTATTGAATCCCTCTAAAAATAAAAAGGAGCCCGTTTTAAGCGCGGAACCAAACTGTTCTCGCTCACAATAGCCCGTATCGCTATTACATTAAGGCAGTACCGCCTCGCTAAATACCTATGTCTAGCGCGTTGCCAAATCTCACCTTAAGGCTTGTTGATAAATCCGCCGGTATGGTAGTCTTCCTGCTACGTCTGTTCTGAGACTATCTGACTTGATTGCCTATTTGTTGAGATGACTCGACTCTCGTCATTGGCTCGAATGGTACCATGAGATGAATCAACTCTCGTCATTGGCTCAAATAATCACATGGTGCAACCACGTGTGGTTGTTCTATCGTATATTCAAGTATGGGGATTCTGATTGGGTTTCTACTTACGAGCTCTGTCAAAGTAACTTTTTAGTTGTTTTAATTTAATCCCAGTAATATATATAAGAGGGAGGTGTATGTTTCCCGCGTATTATGGAAAACTATATAAGCTCGCAGGCGTATGCTTCATATGTATTACAATATTACTATTTGTAGTATCCTATCTTCATACACCCCATGTATATCCTTATGGTCTATATGCAAGTGAAATCCAACTTTATTGTTCACATCTTCAACATACAAATTATCCTGACAGCTCTTGATTCACAACATATTTAGAATGGTACATCAATACAAGAGTGTATTACAGTGTCAGATTGATCACACATCAAGTGGGTAAAACACAATTATAATCATCATTGTCATTAAAAAACATATATGACCTCGTCTAATACATATATCAAATAAGAGCCATACGGACATTTCTCTTAGAATCCCCCACAGTTTCTGTATGTACAGTACAAGTCGTCTTACAACAAACTTCATCTGAGGGAAATACAGTCAAGGTACAACCAAAGAAGATAACCTCCACAGGTTTTGTAACTCTCATCATAATATTTATGTGGAAATTATGCTCATCCAATCTTCTTTGGAATTAAGTCCCCTATCCACTGTGTTTAAATAACAAATGTGCCACTGCTCCCTCTTTTTCCTGATGGTATTGGGATCGCCACCTCTTCTGTTAACAAATATTCTCTCCAGAATAAACCATTGAAGTTGATCACAAGTATGGTTCATTTGGTTAAAATGGTCAGTCAACGGGGCGTTTTCTTTTTTAGTTTTGATTGCCGATTTGTGTTCTAAAATCCGGATACGTAGCTCCCTACTCGTTTCACCTACGTACCCGAGACCACATGGGCAAATCAATAAATACACTACATTCTTACTACGGCAGTTATTTAGGCCTTTAGCCCAGATTTTTCGGTTGTTATACGTCACACTTTTAGCTTCTAGACACAGTGGACAAATGGAGCATGTCCCGCATCTGTAGTTGCCCCTAGCTTTATCTCCTGTGAGTGTAGTTTGTATCTCGTGTTTACCTTCATAGGTTCTAACCAATGCATTACGTATGGTTTTGTTGCGTCTGAACGAGAACAATGGCTTCTCCAGAGTCGTCTCAGACCCATAGTTCAGAATCTTCCAGTTTTTGTTGACTATATTCTTTATCCGATTGCTCAGGTTAGAGAATTGAGACACAAAAACTGTTAGAGTCGGGGATCTCTGGTTGGCGCAAGGTTGCCCTTGTGTCAAGCAGGAACCCTCTCCTCCACGTCAGGGCGCAGGATAACCCCTCGCGAATGACCCTTGCTCACCCTCTAGGTGCGTGGCGTGAGCAGCCAAGGCGATTCCTCAGGCGTTGTTGGTTAAGCACTTACAATCATACACACAGTAAATACATCAATCCCCCCAGAAACGGACACCAGACTTGGATATATATAAAAATACGCTTCTTTATGTAAAAATAGGTATATATATCTCAGCAGAATTATCACAAGACCAATAACGTTTTCGCTATGCCACCAGGTTGTAAAGCAGGCAAATGTTCTTTGTTCTTAGCTTCAAATGGAGACTTTGTAGCCTCTTGCAAGTGTTACTTGTGGTTCCAGTACTCACAGCGATCGGCTCCTGCGAACGGGGAAATAAGGCGTTGCGGGCCCCGAGCCCGATACTGGAACTTCTTTCGTGATGTGGAGAGTCGGCACAGGTCGGTGCGACTCTCAGCTTCGGAAGTGTTCTTGGGTCCTCAATCAGCAGGTGTGGGCAAGTAGGCAGGCGCGGCCAGCGACGCTTTAGCACGGCGGTGCAGGGGGGTCTCCACAACGGGGGCGGCGCGGCCTGAGATGTCCGGGGATAGCGAAGCGGGGTCACAGGGCACGGTCAGTGCAGCTGGATGACCCGGCGTGGATCACAGTCGTCGGACGGCTTCCGGCAGGAGGGGTGATAGCGCGGTCAGCGCGCTCCAGTAGCAGGCGGTGACAGGGATGCAGGCGGCCTGGCCCGGGGACAGAGAGCGGCTCGGGACGGAGCAGGGCTCTCACGGGTTGGAGGCAGGCGAGCTTCTGAGTGTCACGGCCCTAGGAGGGGCGATGAGGGGCGCAGTCTCTTTTCCAGCGGGATGCCCACACGGCTCGAATTGGAGGATGAGCAAGAAGCACAGAGAACCCACTGTTCCTGGGGTTCAGTTCAGGGGGCAAGCTCAGATCAAGCCCTTGGAGAATGTTCAAGCACAAAGTAGCAAAGTCTTTTCAGTAAGTCTCTTCCTCTCCTTTCTCAGCAAGGCAGGCAGCAGGCCAGCTCCTCCAGCGTCTCCTTCTCCTTCTAGTCGGGCAGAGGTTCTTTGTGGTAAACAGGATTCTGATTTCTTAGGAGCCAGGCTCCTACTTTTATACACCAATTCTTTTGTTCTTTAGCGCCAGGGGGCCTAGGCCTGGCTCAGTCCAGTTCTGGAGCACTTTGTTATGGTGACTCTGCTCTTTCCTTTCAGCAGCAAGGCAGAGACATCAGCCGCCCCACAGGGGGTGGCGCCGGCTTTGTGGTGGCAGAGCACAGGTCTATTCAAGAGTCAAGGTGTACTCCTCCCACCCATCCAGGTGTAATCTCTCTACCCACCACCTGGCAGCCAACCTGTCTCTGGGGATTCCCCAACCCTGCTCCTTACTGTTGCCAGGCAGAACACATACACACAGCAGAGGCGGACTGAGATGGTCAGGTCAGTAAATACTAGCTTTCTAAAAGTAGTATTTACAAACCCAGGATATTAAAATAAACTTGACTACAAGAAGTATTTTATCATCCTGAGTTCAGGCATACCAAACTTGACACTCTACCATGCTCTCTGAGTCCACTGGGGTCACAGCGTTGGCGGGATCCCAGCAGCCCATTCTGGCCTATGGAGAGCAGGTAGCCTTCAATAGTGAAGAACGGAAATGGCTGTAATTCACTACTAAGACATGCCACACACATCAGGGCATGTCCTACCTTATGCCTACAATGCACCCTGCCCTTGGGCCTACCAGAGGGGTGGCTAATATGTAGGTAAGGGAAGGTTTAGGGACTGGCAAGTGGGGGCACTTGCGCAGTCAGCGCGACGGTCCCGGACCGCGCACAGGGTCTGCGGTGGCAGGCCCTAGACACACTTTACAAGACCGCTTCCGTGGGTGGCGCAACCAGCGCTGCAAGCCCACCAGCAGCATTGGCATTCACGAGCCCTGGCACCCCTGGTGCACTTTACTGGGGACTGACAGTGAATCCAATAAACCAATCAGGAACATCAATTACAGGTACACTTTACCTAGGGAGCACTTGCACTGCGGCACGGATTAGCCGTGGCGCAGTGCCCTGAGCGGACAACACCAGCAAAACAGTCGAGGCACACCATCAAAAAGTGGAAGGGAAACTCACGCCAAGGTGCCAGGTCTAACACGTGTCCCCTCCAGCTGAAATGTGGGGAGAACTACCCTTGCCCAGGGGGTTCCTCGTCACTAAGGCGGAAATACCTGGACAGACCGTCAGCGTTGGCGTGATCTGTACCAGGACGGTGTTCCACCGTAAAGTCCATACCCTGTAGGGAGATGGACCACCTCAACAGCTTCGGGTTTTCACCCCTCATTTGCATCAACCATCTGAGGGGCCTGTGGTCCGTCTGAACCCGGAAGTGAGACCCAAACAAGTAGGGTCTTAGCTTCTTCAGCGCCCAGACCACAGCAAACGCTTCTCGCTCAATTGCACTCCACCTACTTTCCCGTGGAAGTAACCTCCTACTGATGAAGGCTACGGGTTGGTCCCAGCCCTCCTCAGTCATCTGTGAAAGAACAGCCCCCACACCATGCTCTGAAGCGTCTGTCTGGACTAGGAATTCCTTGGAGAAGTCAGGGGCCAAGAGCACGGGCGCCGTGCACATGGCAGTCTTCAAGGTGTCGAAAGCTTTCTGACAGGTGTCAGTCCAAATCACGTTCCTGGGCTGCTTCTTCGAAGTCAGCTCTGTCAAGGGGGCAACGATCGTTCCATAGCCCTTGACAAACCTCCTGTAGTACCCAGTGAGCCCCAGGAAGGCCCTCACTGCGGTCTGCGTCTTGGGGGGTTCCCAAGCCAGGATGGTCTCAATTTTGGGTTGCAAGGGTGCCACCTTGCCACTCCCCACTTGGTGTCCCAAGTACACCACGGAACCCTGCCCGATCTGGCACTTGCTTGCCTTGATCGTGAGGCCTGCTCGGCGCAGCGCCATCAACACTTCCCAGAGGTGGCGCAGGTGTTCAGGCCAGGTGGCACTGAACACTGCGATGTCATCCAGGTAGGCGGCACTGAACGCATCCAGCCCAACCAGTACCTGGTTGACCAACCTCTGAAAGGTGGCAGGGGCATTCTTCATCCCAAATGGCATGACTCGGAACTGGAAGTGCCCATCTGGTGTAGAGAATGCTGACCTCTCTTTGGCCCCATCGGTCAAGGCGATCTGCCAGTACCCAGACGTTAAATCAAACGTACTGAGGAACCGGGCAGCCCCCAGCCGATCAATGAGCTCATCAGCTCTGGGGATGGGGTGCGCGTCAGTCTTCGTGACTGAATTGAGTCCTCTGTAGTCCACACAGAACCGGAGTTCAGGTGTGGCTCCCGGCGCAGCAGCTTTGGGGACCAAGACCACGGGGCTGGACCAAGGACTGCTGGAGGACTCAACCACCCCTAGCGCAAGCATTTTGGAGACCTCCTCCTTAATGCAAGCTCTGACCCTGTCAGTTACCCTGTAAGCCTTGTGCTTCACAGGTAAGCTGTCTCCTGTGTCCACATCATGGACGCACCAATCTGTGACACCAGGAACCAGGGAGAATCGGTCGGAAAATTGTCCCAGCAAGTGGCGGCAGTCTTCCTGTTGTTCGGGCGTCAGGGTGGGTGAGAGGTTAACTCCATCCACTGACCCATCTTTCTCAGAGGCCACTAAGAGGTCAGGAAGAGGCTCGGTCTCCTCTTCCATTCCATCATCAGTGGCCAGCAGCATGCCCACTTCGGTCCTCTCTAAGTGGGGCTTAAGGCGGTTAACATGTAGGACCCTTAAAGGGTTCCTGGGAGTCTGCATGTCCACCAAGTAGGTGATAGGACTTTTGCGCTCCACAACCTCAAATGGACCTGTCCACTTATCCTGAAGTGCACACGGCTCCACTGGGGCCAAGACCCACACCTTTTGTCCAGGTTGAAGCTCTACCAGAGTGGCATTCCGGTCGTACCACCGCTTCATCTCCTCCTGGCTGGCTTCCAGATTTGCCTCAGCAAGTTGCCTGAAACGCCGAGTCTGGTTTCGGAAGGCCAGCATGTAACTATATACATTCTGGGGAGGTTTCCTGGGAGATTGCTCCCAGCCTTCCTTTACCAAACTCAGAGGTCCTCTTACCGGGTGACCATACAGAAGCTCAAAGGGGCTGAATCCTAGAGACTTCTGTGGCACCTCTCGGTAAGCGAAGAGCAGGCATGGCAAGAGGACGTCCCACTTACGCCTCATCGGACCGTCCAGGCCCATGATCATGCCTTTGAGGGTTCGGTTGAATCTCTCAACCAACCCATTTCCTTGGGGATGGTAAGGAGTGGTGAACTTGTACGTTACCCCACACTCCTTCCACAGGGATTTCATATATGTGGATATGAAATTGGTCCCCCTGTCGCTCACCACCTCTAGAGGGAATCCCACTCGGGAGAAAATTCCCATCAGTGCCCGTCCCACCACGGGGGCCGTCACTGTCCTCAGAGGGATGGCTTCAGGGTACCGGGTGGCATGGTCCACCAAGACCAGGATGAACCTGTTGCCCAGGGCTGTCTTGGGGTCCAGAGGCCCCACAATGTCAATACCCACTCGTTGGAATGGCGTACCGACCACAGGGAAAGGTTGCAGAGGAGCCTTGTGCTTCCCTCCGCTCTTACCACTTGCCTGGCAAGTCTGACAGGTTCTGCAGTAGGAATCGGAATTCTTATGCATTTGGGGCCAGTAGAAGTGGGTGACAAGCCTGTCATAGGTCTTGTCCATCCCCAAATGTCCTGCTAACGGCACATCATGAGCCAGCCCCAGTAGGAAGGTTCTGAACTTCTGGGGTACCACCAGCACACGGGCTGACCCAGGTTCAGCAGCCTTAGGCTCGGAATACAGGAGGTCACTCTCCCAGTACACGTAGTGTGTTTTGGCCTGAACACCATTGGCCTGGTCTGCAGCCTGCTGCCGCATACCCATGAGAGAAGGGCATTCTTTCTGCTCCCTGCAGAATTCCTCCCTGGAGGGACCTCCTTCTTGCTGCCAATGGGTCAGCTCAGGCAGATCTCCCAGTTCGGCAATCTGTTCCCCGGTAGGCTCCAGAGCATCCCCCTCAGGGTCTACTTCCTCCTGGGCCGTGGGAACTTCGGGGGCCGGTTTCCCGCGCCTCCTGCGCCTTCTCCCTAAGGCCGGTTCCTGGACCTCTCCCTCAGGCTCCAGGACCCTCTCAACACCCCTACTGGCTGCCATGGACCGGGTGGTCACGCACGCCCAGTCGGGTAGACCCACCATCCTCAGATGCGTGGTCTTCTCCACCTTTTCCCAAGGGGAACTCTCCAGGTCGTTCCCTAGCAGACAATCTACAGGCATGTCAGTTCTCACAGCGACTTGTAGAGTACCAGAGACCTCCCCCCACTCAAAGGGAACTTGAGCCATTGGACAACGACTCTCTACGTTGTCAGCATTGACAACCCTACAGTAGGCATTGGGTACAATCTGCTCTTGAGACACCAGGTGTTGCCTCACCGAGGTCACGCTGGCTCCTGTATCTCTAAGAGCCTCAACCTTCTTTCCATTGATGGTCACCACCTGCCCATATTTCTTAGTGTTAGAGGGCAGGTAGGTTACAGGGACCATCTCACTGTCTCCTAGCGAGACTAGGGTCATCTGCCCGGGACCCCCACCCTCCTGGACTGCTACTTCCTCCCCAAAGTTAACACTAGCTACTTGCCGGGGTGGAGCACCAGTGGGTGCGGTCTTACCAAACAGGCGACACTTAGGATCAGAGGCAATGTGGCCCGGATCGCCACACTTATAACAATTGAAGGGCCCCTTTGGAACAGGTCTACCTGTCGGGGCCCCGTTCTGCTGCGGGGTTGGGGGAGGCTGAGAACCCTTCTGCTGGTTCCCTTGGGAATTACTTTGGGGGCCTTTTTGGAACCCCTTCTGTTTACCCTTGTCCCCCCCACTCTTCTGCTGGGGACCCTGCCCACCTTTGGCGGAGTCTCCCACTTGACCCTTGTGGACCCTGGTGCTGAGCCAGCGGTCCGCCTCCTCAGCAAGCTTCCTCGGGTTGGACAGCTTGCTATCTATCAGGTGCTGGCGTAGCTCAGGAAAACATTGACTGGACAAGTGCTCCCATGCAATTAAATCAAGCAGCCCTTGATAATCATTCACTTTGCTACCCTTCACCCAACCATCCAGCGCTCTGCAGAAAAAGGTCACATATTCCACATACGTACTCTCAGGGATCTTCTTGGTCTCCCTGAACCTCTGTCGATATAGCTCCGGAGTTAACCCATACCTGGTCATTAAAGCTTCCTTCATATGGGGGTATGAGGTTTGGACTTCTAAGGGCAAATCTAACAGTGTGTCCCGCCCTTCAGCAAGGAACCTTCCCCACAACCCCGCTCCCCAGTCTTTCTCAGGGACCCGGTGTGAGGACATGGCCACCTCGTAGGCCCTAAACCACTGCCCTATGTCATCCTTTCTGAAATACTCCTTTACTACATCTTTGGGGATGTACACCTTGGACTCTACCTGCGCTGGTGGAGTGCTGCCACCAGAAGGAGCGGTGTCCAAACTTTTCGCCTTCAGCTCCAACTCCTTCAATCTGATATCGTGATCCATTTGGCGTTGTTGTGCCTCCAGGGCCAACTTCTGCTTTTCCATTTCCATTTGTCCTGCCAACTTTGCCATCTCCATTGCATGCGCCCTGTCTGCTGCCCTGTCTGCCAGCTCCTCTGGCGACCGGACTCTGCTGGGCTCCTCAAGGTTGTCGGGTGGAACGATGTCCCCCGCATTCCGTGGGTCTCGTGACTCCCTCCAGGCTCTTAGCGCCTTGGCGTACTGGGTTCTCCTCTTGAATCCAGCATGGGGAACTCGGAATTTTACACTGTAGCCTTTCAATTGCTCCATCGTGTAGCCTTCCAGTCTCTCCCAATCTACCTCATCTATTCCAGAAATCACAGAGAGTGCTCTTCCAGCGGAGTGCGAGCCAGGCATGGTTGCAGTAATGGCAGATGTCTCAACAAAGTTCAGAAAATGAAAACCTGTGGCTGCGTTACTTGGTCTGCTCTCACTATCTGGTGATTAATAATTCACTGTATGCAAATTACAAGTGCAAATCCGAAATCCCAACCGCTGCCAACAATGTTATAGTCGGGGATCTCTGGTTGGCGCAAGGTTGCCCTTGTGTCAAGCAGGAACCCTCTCCTCCACGTCAGGGCGCAGGATAACCCCTCGCGAATGACCCTTGCTCACCCTCTAGGTGCGTGGCGTGAGCAGCCAAGGCGATTCCTCAGGCGTTGTTGGTTAAGCACTTACAATCATACACACAGTAAATACATCAATCCCCCCAGAAACGGACACCAGACTTGGATATATATAAAAATACGCTTCTTTATGTAAAAATAGGTATATATATCTCAGCAGAATTATCACAAGACCAATAACGTTTTCGCTATGCCACCAGGTTGTAAAGCAGGCAAATGTTCTTTGTTCTTAGCTTCAAATGGAGACTTTGTAGCCTCTTGCAAGTGTTACTTGTGGTTCCAGTACTCACAGCGATCGGCTCCTGCGAACGGGGAAATAAGGCGTTGCGGGCCCCGAGCCCGATACTGGAACTTCTTTCGTGATGTGGAGAGTCGGCACAGGTCGGTGCGACTCTCAGCTTCGGAAGTGTTCTTGGGTCCTCAATCAGCAGGTGTGGGCAAGTAGGCAGGCGCGGCCAGCGACCCTTTAGCACGGCGGTGCAGGGGGGTCTCCACAACGGGGGCGGCGCGGCCTGAGATGTCCGGGGATAGCGAAGCGGGGTCACAGGGCACGGTCAGTGCAGCTGGATGACCCGGCGTGGATCACAGTCGTCGGACGGCTTCCGGCAGGAGGGGTGATAGCGCGGTCAGCGCGCTCCAGTAGCAGGCGGTGACAGGGATGCAGGCGGCCTGGCCCGGGGACAGAGAGCGGCTCGGGACGGAGCGGGGCTCTCACGGGTTGGAGGCAGGCGAGCTTCTGAGTGTCACGGCCCTAGGAGGGGCGATGAGGGGCGCAGTCTCTTTTCCAGCGGGATGCCCACACGGCTCGAATTGGAGGATGAGCAAGAAGCACAGAGAACCCACTGTTCCTGGGGTTCAGTTCAGGGGGCAAGCTCAGATCAAGCCCTTGGAGAATGTTCAAGCACAAAGTAGCAAAGTCTTTTCAGTAAGTCTCTTCCTCTCCTTTCTCAGCAAGGCAGGCAGCAGGCCAGCTCCTCCAGCGTCTCCTTCTCCTTCTAGTCGGGCAGAGGTTCTTTGTGGTAAACAGGATTCTGATTTCTTAGGAGCCAGGCTCCTACTTTTATACACCAATTCTTTTGTTCTTTAGCGCCAGGGGGCCTAGGCCTGGCTCAGTCCAGTTCTGGAGCACTTTGTTATGGTGACTCTGCTCTTTCCTTTCAGCAGCAAGGCAGAGACATCAGCCGCCCCACAGGGGGTGGCGCCGGCTTTGTGGTGGCAGAGCACAGGTCTATTCAAGAGTCAAGGTGTACTCCTCCCACCCATCCAGGTGTAATCTCTCTACCCACCACCTGGCAGCCAACCTGTCTCTGGGGATTCCCCAACCCTGCTCCTTACTGTTGCCAGGCAGAACACATACACACAGCAGAGGCGGACTGAGATGGTCAGGTCAGTAAATACTAGCTTTCTAAAAGTAGTATTTACAAACCCAGGATATTAAAATAAACTTGACTACAAGAAGTATTTTATCATCCTGAGTTCAGGCATACCAAACTTGACACTCTACCATGCTCTCTGAGTCCACTGGGGTCACAGCGTTGGCGGGATCCCAGCAGCCCATTCTGGCCTATGGAGAGCAGGTAGCCTTCAATAGTGAAGAACGGAAATGGCTGTAATTCACTACTAAGACATGCCACACACATCAGGGCATGTCCTACCTTATGCCTACAATGCACCCTGCCCTTGGGCCTACCAGAGGGGTGGCTAATATGTAGGTAAGGGAAGGTTTAGGGACTGGCAAGTGGGGGCACTTGCGCAGTCAGCGCGACGGTCCCGGACCGCGCACAGGGTCTGCGGTGGCAGGCCCTAGACACACTTTACAAGACCGCTTCCGTGGGTGGCGCAACCAGCGCTGCAAGCCCACCAGCAGCATTGGCATTCACGAGCCCTGGCACCCCTGGTGCACTTTACTGGGGACTGACAGTGAATCCAATAAACCAATCAGGAACATCAATTACAGGTACACTTTACCTAGGGAGCACTTGCACTGCGGCACGGATTAGCCGTGGCGCAGTGCCCTGAGCGGACAACACCAGCAAAACAGTCGAGGCACACCATCAAAAAGTGGAAGGGAAACTCACGCCAAGGTGCCAGGTCTAACAAAAACTATACGTCCTGTTGATTTGTCCTTTGTTTTGACTTTGTTAACCTCGAGCAAGTGATCACGATTATAAAATCTCGCTCTTTTAAAAGAATGTTTAATGAGTTTACCTGGATAGCCTCTGGCTTTAAGTTTTTTCTTTAAGATTTCAGAGTGATGGTAAAAGTCAGGAAGGGTGGTGCAGTTGCGTCTTAGTCTTAAAAATTCCCCGAAGGGGATATTGTCCTTCTGTGAACGAGGATGATTACTTCCATATTGCAGGAGAGTGTTTTTATCGGTAGGTTTGGAAAATAATTCAACATGAAGGACATCATCAGCATTCTTAATTTTAATGTCCAGAAACTCTACTTCAGAATCACTGTAATGGGCCGTAAATTTTAGGTTGGGATCCCCCAGATTGATCCATTCCAAAAAACCATCTAGTTCCTGGCTGGCACCGTTCCAAATGAAGATTATGTCATCGATGTAACGGTGCCAGCAGGCAACATTTTCGAAATAAGGGGCCATCTCGTTGTACACATGTTTGGATTCGAAGTTACCCACATACAAGCATGCCAGACTGGGAGCACAGGTGGCCCCCATGCTGGTACCTTTCACTTGGATGTACGCTTCATTTTTGAATAGAAAGATATTGTTCTTGAGTACCATTTCTATACAGGACATGATGAACCCCTTATTGGCCCCATTTAGATCCTCATCATCCAAAATGTTGGAGATGACTTCAATCGTATCATCTTGAGGGATATTTGTATATAGGGCTTCTATATCCATTGTGACAAGAATTTGGGTTGCCCTATTAAAACTCTGACCTTCGAATATGGATATAGCATGTGCTGTGTCTTTTAGATAGGATTTCTGTTTTTGAACTATAGGTTTTAAAAAGTGGTCGGCATACCTACTGAGGGGTTCCAACATGGATCCCACACTGCTCACAATAGGTCTCATGGGTGGGTCTATACAGTTTTTGTGAATCTTGGGAAGTCCGTAAATAGCTGGTATCATAGGATGAGTATTAAGTAAAAATCTGTACTCATTTTCACATAACCATCCCTGTTCTCTGCCTAAATACAATAGGGAAGCCACTTCCCTTTTAAGGACATCAATAGATGTAAGGCGAATAGATTGATAATGTTCTTTGACATTGAGGAGATCCCTCATTCTTCTTTCATAGTCACTTGTATCAAAAATGACAACCCCCCCGCCTTTGTCCGCCGGTTTGATTGTTATAAGATTGCATTGTTGTAGGGATTTCAAAGCTGTCCTTTGGTTAAAGGAGAGATTGTTGTCATGGTATTTGTAGGCCGCTTGCCTCATATTTTTGATTTCCATTTCCACAACCCTCTCAAAGATTTCTACATTCTTATTTAGTTGGCCTAGGTTAGGAGTAAAGGTGGATTTTGGTTTGAGGCCTGATATATTAGGTGGAGGTTCATAATGTTTATTTTCAAAAAATTTATTTAATCTAATTTTCCTAAAGAAACTCTTAAGATCACTCTCCAATTCAAAGAGATTATGGGGAGTGGTAGGAGCAAAGCTGAAACCTTTCTTTAAAACCTCAATCTCATCTATAATTAAGACTTTACTAGATAGATTAATAATAGGGAGTTCTTCTACCTCCAGTACTGTCGGCTGCGGGTCGCTAGATACTCCTGTCCCGTGTTTTGAGGTTGATGGTTTCTCGGGGGCTCCTGGCGATTGTATCCTCTGTATCCCCTTTGGCCCCGATTTTGGCGTCTCCCTAAAAAAGGCTCCCGTTCAAATGCAGGAGCTGCTCTCCCATTCCTTTCACCTTCCTGTTCGTCTTCGCTACTAGAACCCGATGTATTTGAAAAGGTAACCCGTTTCTGACCTCCTCTAGAATAGAGGGGTCTGTCATATTGTGGTCTGTCCCATTTTTGGTCGTTTTTGTTGTTAAAATAGTCCTTATTGAGATACGGGTATACTGTTTCAACATTGTATCTGTCTACATCTTTTCTGAGTTTTTTCATTTTCTTGTTAGTAAGATATTCTAAGAAGCTTTTTGCTTCCAGTTCTAGTTCTTCTAGTTTGTTTTTCGCATCTTCAAGGGCGTTATTTTGTTTGAGACAAGCTTCCAGTTCATCGATTTGTTTTTTCTCTATTTCTAGAAGTTCCTGTGCTGTCTCAATGATAAGGATTAGCCAATCTCTACTACATCTATTAGCTATGTGAGTCCATGTTTCTATAAATTTAGGATTGTCCACGAAGAGGCCTGGTTCATTCCTAACTTGCAGCCCTAATGGGATTACCCCTGCTTTTAAATATTCAATTAAGAATTCTGCATGTAATTCAGTTCGAATCAATTTCTTTTTAGCATTCAGAATGTTTATGAGTTGTTCATGGCTACTATTTTTAAGGTTGTTTGTATTGTTACTACGAGGATTTTGACTTATAAGTCTATTGAATTGATCCTCTGTAAAACCAAAGGTTTTTAATTTATCCATTCTTTGAATACAAAATCCGCCTCTGTAATAGTAGGTCAGTTAAATGTTATCCAATGGTACGGGCGAAAAACCCACAATGAACTCTCCAACCAACTGGTTGTACTTATATCTGTATATTGAACTGAGAGCGACCCCTCATGTAATGAAGGGAAAGGGGTACCGATTACAAAAATCAACAAAGCAATCCCCACATGACTACACAATGGCACATTCCTATTATAAAGTATCACACACATATAATCAAATTACAAAGTTTATATCACATTTATTAAAAACGGTTTACATAAATCGCAATAAAAATTACTCCTCAAATATTACAATGCATTTTTAAAAAAACACTTCAGTTGAACATTTATGCCATACATTTACAAATAAAAATTACAACACATCAACTGTTATGAGCCCGCATAACAGAAAACAAAAACAGACAGTAAACTTTGTCATTAGTGGCACATCCTAAATGACCATAAATTTAACTCCGTAGTTTGGGATATGCACAACCCACTACTATCTCCAATATTCTACGGCGGTCTCTTGGATTGTGTGTATCACTTGCGTCGACGCGTTTCGATGGTTTTTACTTTATACAGCCATCTTTATCAAGGCAGATTATAGGCTTTAATTGGTTCCGGCTCGGTTGGAACCTATAAAGACATAAATGCTATTAGTGAACTTAATAACAGTTCTACTAGCAGAGACATAAGATACTACCGCAATATTAGCGGGTATTTAACTGATTATCATATATCCCTAAATGTCCTTTCCTTCATCACATTGACCAAATAATAGCAGAACATTGTCGAAGGTGCTCCCCACAGTGTTGGAACCTCATGGACACCTCTCCGGTAAATCTATCCAATAAAATTCAAGTGAATACCCATAGGAACATCTGCTTAATCACGACAAGTTAGGTAAATGTCTAGGTTGTTCCTGTTACTAAATCCACATGATGCCTTATGTGGGGTATATCCCCTAAACAAATGTTTTTATGTGTCTACTCTGCCTTCACCTGGTTCCAAAGCGGCTATCCCCCATTTTGTGTACTGCTAAAGATATCTACTCCTCACCTCAATGAGTCTATCCCTCGGCTTAGAGCACACTTCGTGTGATAGTTGTAGAAATTTTTCTTTTTGTACGGGCTCAATGTATTTATTTAAATTGGCCGAGGTACACGAACATTCGTTGCTGTAAAATAACATAACGACATAACGTTATTGTTATAATGGCTCATATTGGTAATACCAAGCTGCATTGAAGAAATGCTTACCGTTACGTTCGACCCGCTAATGAAGCTGTAGCCGAAAAGCGCGTGTTCCTTAATAAATAAAGTCAGAGGAGACGGGGGTCCATGCGTATCACCCTTGTATGGCGTCACCTATTGAATCCCTCTAAAAATAAAAAGGAGCCCGTTTTAAGCGCGGAACCAAACTGCCCCTACGCCTGCGAGCTTATATAGTTTTCCATAATACGCAGGAAACATACACCTCCCTCTTATATATATTACTGGGATTAAATTAAAACAACTAAAAAGTTACTTTGACAGAGCTCGTAAGTAGAAACCCAATCAGAATCCCCATACTTGAATATACGATAGAACAACCACACGTGGTTGCACCATGTGATTATTTGAGCCAATGACGAGAGTTGATTCATCTCATGGTACCATTCGAGCCAATGACGAGAGTCGAGTCATCTCAACAAATAGGCAATCAAGTCAGATAGTCTCAGAACAGACGTAGCAGGAAGACTACCATACCGGCGGATTTATCAACAAGCCTTAAGGTGAGATTTGGCAACGCGCTAGACATAGGTATTTAGCGAGGCGGTACTGCCTTAATGTAATAGCGATACGGGCTATTGTGAGCGAGAACAGTTTGGTTCCGCGCTTAAAATGGGCTCCTTTTTATTTTTAGAGGGATTCAATAGGTGACGCCATACAAGGGTGATACGCATGGACCCCCGTCTCCTCTGACTTTATTTATTAAGGAACACGCGCTTTTCGGCTACAGCTTCATTAGCGGGTCGAACGTAACGGTAAGCATTTCTTCAATGCAGCTTGGTATTACCAATATGAGCCATTATAACAATAACGTTATGTCGTTATGTTATTTTACAGCAACGAATGTTCGTATACCTCGGCCAATTTAAATAAATACATTGAGCCCGTACAAAAAGAAAAATTTCTACAACTATCAC
>NC_140586.1:15346496-15401496 GCF_964204655.1 Triturus cristatus
GTAAACAACAACTCCCTGAATGGGCACACACAAAAGAGATAAGCTACGTGAATGTGTGGGTGTCAAGACACTTCCCACAAATAGCTTTAGAGGTTGTATACTTGTAGCTGGTAACACAGCTGACTGTGCTAAAAACATAGCTCACTTGGTTACTGCATGTATTGCAGAGATCTATGTGTAACCTGCAAGTTACATGCTAGAAGTGGAATGCCAGTGAACGTGATAAACGCAAGCAATACTCGGATTACAATAAACAAACACAGAATGTCTTTTTTGGCCGCAGCGGGATTGCAGCATTGAAAACTTAGGTTGTTCTATAACCAAAATGACTCACGTTGCCGCACAAGGCACGCTCTTACCAAAGGTTGACGGAACCCTTTGCGTTGCGTATCGCTGCATTTGGGTGTTAAACTGGCGCTAAAGATGCAGTACGTGCTCAGACAGGGTTAACATGCAAGAAATCAGCAACACAGCGAAGCGATGCTACCACAATCCGCCTGTTGACCAAATCGTTTAGTCAACTCTGCTGCACAATATGTTCCTCCTGTGCCGCATAATTCCAGTGGTCCGGTCAGTAGGTAAACGTGACGTTCTATACGACTTTGAACCATGCAGGAAGTGGAAAAACCCACTTCATGTAAGCACCCCTAGTGCACTATTCCTGCTTCAGAAAGTTCATTTACCCCATTTCTGAGGTGAATGACCAGGGAACATGCGGCCGGGTTTGGGGCATAATCGCTTTGGGGTCTCTGAGGTTGAAATCGTAAGCAAGGAAACAGCGTTTTCTTTAGGGGAAAAGCTATTCTAGAACGAGAATTTTTTTTTACATGTTTGCAATAGTGTCTCAATTGGTTTCCTCTATTCGCTGGTTCAAATTCAAATTGTGTTATGTAACATGGACTACAACAAAATTGTTTCCCCTCCCCAGAAGCACACTGCCCCCCTTTCCCATCACTACAAACTCTCACGCTACGCTTGCCCCTCCTCGTCTTCAGAGCCCTGTTACCCAGTTTTTATGGGGACCACCGATTCACACATGTCGCCCCAGGCTGGAGAGCTACAATAATTTCCCGTCTACGTTTTGGAGCCCAGCCTTCCTCCCTGGTTGATACCGTGCAGGTCCGGCCCATAAATCCCACATGTGCGTCCATAACCCTACATACCAACTCATTAGTTTTAACGAGGATAAAGCGGCCAGTCTGCATGCAGCCGGTCGGACCATTGTGTGTTAGACAGCAAGGCAACTCAGTGGGTTAAAAACGGTCTTAAGGACGCAGGTGCAGAGTCTGCAGGGCTGGCAAGCCTTCCATCCTTCCAAGGTCAAGCAGACGTGTTTGATAAGAACAGTATATAATTCCGAAGCACAGCGGTGGCAAACAGGCACAGAGGCCACTGCAATGAGCACGTCATTGCTGTGTTTTAAGTGCTTTGCTCTGCATAGACAACCTCTTCCATTTAAATTTCAAAGGTCGATAGGGTCGGGGCAGAGCAGTCACGGTGCGTGGGGAGGTTGATAAGGCCAGAGTAGAGCGCATTACAGGCCAATGGTACCAAACAAAATAAACAACATTTTATCAAATTAAAAAGTAAAATAGAATGGAAGCCATGGAGACGCATATAGTTTCAAGTAGGAAATCTTCAAACACAAATGAGAGAATAAACCAGCCAAAACCACGCCATGATTGCGTTTCTGTATGTTTGGGGTGAGTGACAGGCGCTTTGTGAGTTGGTGCAAGTGATCTTTACTGGGGGAGAGTAAAGGGGGCTTTGAGTGGATTTTTGAGGGCTTGAAAGACGCCAGAGTACCTACAACGGAGCCTCAAACCCGCCCCTATGCAAACATTAATGCGCGGCCCTAGCTAACAAGCTGTACGGAGTCTGCAGCAGAACTCAAACACAAAGGGAAGCTGGGGGGGGCTCCAAGAAGAAGGCCTGTTACTGTACCGAAATACTATGGGCCCTGCACTCATGCAGTACACACAGGGCCCTACCGAACAGTTGACGCCCTCGCCTACCTTGACATCTGTAACAGACAAGCACCTCCAATTACGGCATTGTTGCTGTGCGCAGAATACAAGCGCTACAAGGCCTTACCATGGACAGAATAAGCGCTATATAAATCGCTGCAACATAAGAAACATGTACAGTATTTTACTCAATGGCCTGTGCGCAAATGGAGTGATCACTGCAAACCTGGACGGGATAAAGACCTGTGGGTTCTGCGGGCCCACCTGAGGCTTTTATCACTGACTACTTATCCACGCCCAAGCTGTACTTAAATCTCTCTTATCCACTAGAGCAATTTTTAATCAAAATTAATATTATTAACACTAAATATAAACATCGGAGTTTATAATCCAAGGCAAGGGTCCTATGGCCGCCGCACAGATGAAAGGCGGAGTTGGCCTCAGACACGTGAAACACAGATCACCGCGGCGGGGGTACAGCCTCCTTATGCACCTTCCCGTGTTTCCACCTTACAGTCTGCCATCACCAAAAAGAAGCCAGGCAGAAGGCTCTAACTTGTAAGCGTGAGCTAGTGGCTGCTTGGCGAAACAAGTTTTTCATAGCGCATACTAGAATTTGAGTTGCGAGTAGGCGCTTTGATGGATTTATACTGTGGCTCAGGCTAAAGGTTAGGGCGGTTCATCGCAGCCGATACAGGCAGCCTCCCCCAAAGCAATCCGCCCCACAGCCAAACACAGGGCTGAAGCATTGGAGATCATAGCGTCAATCCTGCTTGTTCCCGTCTGCCTTATGCACGAAGGGGGTTACCCTAAGAGACGGCCTTCTGCCTTCAGAAGGGCTCCGGTTTGAAGCACCAGAGGAAGGAATTAAACACCAAAGCCGCATAAATCTCTTCCAGTTGAGAGATGTTTGATGGCTTCTTTGTTTAGGCAGTGTTCATGTTCGGCAGCGCTGGGATCAGTCACCTCCCTGTCAGGCTCTCTCCTGACTGAACCTGTCAGCTGTTAACCTAGATACAGAAATTTGGATATAAAAAAAAAGGCAAAAAATCGTAAATAAATAAAAGGCTAACACTGTACCTCTGATTGCCCATCTTTGGAACCTTCTTCGGACATTCTTGTTGTTTTTTCGACCTAATTTGACATGGTTTTATTAGCGTTTGCTTCAATGCGTTTGCTTCAATAACAAAGCGAGGACGGAGAGGAGGGAGGCCACGCCCCCAACAACGACCGGCGCTTACATTTGTCGGCGGGGTCTGGCACGTCTGTCGGGGAGGGGTTAAAAACAGATGTCACACTGCAGCAATTAAGTGCGAGTGAAGCGGAGGAAAACTGTAGTTAGGCGCCGCTGCTTCGGGACTTCACGGAAGTTACCATAGGATCAACAGCCAACAGAAATCAAGAAAACAACAGCAATGCCAGACTTGAACCAATCACAAGGGGCAGGAGAAATTACACGGAGTTGAAGCCAATATAGAGATTACTTTAAGTCTCGCTGAGACAGTGCATGCAGTGCATGCACTGCTAACGCGAGACCTAAAAAAGCGCCGCACTGAATCGTAGAATTGTTACTTTTTTCTGAGCTAGCCTAAACTACGTGGAACACACTTGTTTTTAAATCCCTCTAAGTTTGAGGGACATTAATATGTGAACTGGAGCTTACTTTTCATCTGGTTCCTTCCTATGTCTAGTTTAGGACGTAACTTGGGCGTCCAAATTGACGGCGATCAATGATTGGTTGGCAGACTAGAACTTTAACGTCTGGGGTTGGACGCCATTATGGGACTGTGTTATATGAACCCCATTCCTCGTTACCTCCCAGGAATGACCACAGTTGTTATTAGGGTTTGGAGAGCTTCCCTGAGAGTCATGGTGGGACGAAACACTTGCATAACTTACTCCACTGTGGGAGGGAAATGGCTGCACCACACGCCTCGTCTTGAAAGTTTCCAGATTTGAGATAAAATTGGTCTTACTGCTGTAGCTGACGTTTGACGAAACGGACACCTTTGTTCTTTTCAACAACTGCACCAACAGTTCTCCTTAACTCGTACACAGTGACTCCACTGACGTACCCAAGTTCAGCCCTCTTGTGGCCAAACTCCTTAGGGGCCGGCTCCGTAAATGAGCAACCTGACGTACATATCATACACTGGTAACTCATGCACCCATTGCATTTCCATTACTTGAACATAGGTGGAAAGACTGGGTGGTTCCTCTGGACAGCGTGATTTGTCCCAGCGAAATTGCTAATTCCTCCAGGATGAGGCTGGTCCAACTTCACTACCTTCATACCACATGTTTCACGCCAAAACCCCTGTGACTTGCAGGTAAACTACCCCAACTGAGCTGATTCTGCTGTGCCCAAACTGACGCCGACTTTTTTGACGTAATGTAGTCCTGCGCTAGGATAACTGGGTTTTGGCTCGGGGTGAAGAGGATAATTTCATCACAGGTCCTGGATAGACAGCTGGATCTCACCACATGGGAGGACCTGTTGGGCGTTTGGGAGGACCTGAGTGGCTTGAGATGTGAATCGCTTATGGTGGGGGTGGCCACGTCTGTGGCTAAAAGAGACTTCATCTGCAGATGGAAATCTCCTCAGACTCCTGTACTGGCTGAGTGGCAGTGGGGAGTGGATTGATGTGCCAAAATGGAGCAGCGGATTTACCAAGTGTGGGGCTGCCTGCAGAAACACACTAAGATCTGGGTGCAAGTGATGGGCCTACTATGGGCTTGAAGATGGAGAGGGATGGGGCTGTAACGGAGACTGTAGTGTAATAGTACATGCTTGTTATCAATATAGTGGAAATGAAACAAAATATACTAACGATTGTGAAGAAATCAGTTGAAACTGGTTCAGCATGAACAGTTTGCATGAGGAAGAGTCAGTACTGATTTTCAACTTCAACTTTTCAACAGACGCACTGACGGACTGTCGGTTACCAAGCTGTGTGATTAGATAAACACACTATACAAAATGTGTGACTCCTGGACATAAACTATACCAAGAGAAAGCTTGGAATTTGACGAACGTTTTTACACTGTGGAGCCCTGAAGAAGTCCCTCTGGGAAGAAACGCGTCTGCTTCAGGATTTTGTCTGACCGAATTGAATTTGTATGAAGAAAAGCTTAATAAAGAACGTTTTGGAAAAAAGAAAAAAAATTGAATTGGAAGTTCTTCGATGTGCACATAAAGACTGTCCTCTCTCTGAATTCCACATATTCTATTGTTGAGTGCAGAACCACTTTGTGTTTCTTGTTGGTTTGGAGCTTTTTCCAATTTATGGAGTAGAGAGGGGTGTAATCTAGGGTTCCCTGCACCAGTGTTTATTTTTCCATACATTGTATTGACAGGTGCATATTGTTCTTGCCTCAACCATCTGGTCGTTATCAAATATACAGATTTGCATTAGGTGAGCCTCTGTCAAGAGTGTATGAGTGGGTGAAAATTGATGGGTTTGAATACTAGCAGAGTGATTGACACTGGTTGGGCTCTCTGCAAGCATTCCCCCATTACCTTCTGAGTGTTTGATTGACAGTAGTATATCTGGAAACCTGAGGACAGTGCACTTTTTAGGTCTCGCCTGCGTTGCAGTGCATGCGCTGCTTCCCCTTGGCGAGAACTATTGTTGTTGCTTCTGTGTCCGGCTTTTCGGGAAGCGGGGTTGGTGTCCGCCCTGTTGCCCTTAGGCCCCGCCGACCCGGACTGGATATTTGGGCCACGCACGGTGTCTCTTCAGACACGCGCGATGATGTGCACGGGCATGGCGTTTGTTGTGCACAGTGTCTCGTCATCTGGCCATTTTGAATGCGCTCCACCCTCACCACCCACCTCCATTAATGCCTTCAAAGCTACAGGATACTAAGCAGCCGGTCTCCTTTTATCATCCCAGAGAAATAACGATCTTAATGGGAGGCGCCCGAAACGCCACTCAACTGCAAAAGGACTGACAAGCCCTACTTGAAGAACGGATGTTATAAAACCTAACAAACACAGTGGCCGTGTTTGACTCTGAGCTAAAGCCCCAGGCTGTTGAATGCTGCACGATGAAACTAGTCTCCAGGCCTGGCTTCTTTGCGCCGCACCCGTCTGTTGAGAGTTGGTCTGCTTGGTTGCTACACGTTTTGCAGCAGTTGCTTCTGAGTCAGGTGTACTCGAGCTCCGGATGGGGCGGACCCCACGTTGCTCTCAGCCTCACGGTCGCTGCGCCCAAAGGTGCTTCTTCCTGTCATAAATCACAGTCCATGCCGCCTGGAGCCTGTCCCCATCTGCGACCGGGCTGATCTAAGCTTTCCAATTTCAAAGTTGTCCTGGGCTCGTCCGTACTCAACTGCTCGAGTCCTCTGGCGCCTGTCACTGGCAGCCACAAGCAGGCTACGGGTGGAGCTCTCTTGGATTGCTCCAAGCCTGCAACTGCAGGATTCAAGGTGCCTTGGTCTTGTCGTTGCACAGACCCACGGTGCCGGAAATTTGCATCTTGAAAGCTGTTTCCAAAGCATACTGGGCAATGGAAGTTACATCATGCCCATTTTGTCCCCACAGTTTGCATGATTGCATCAAATGGTAATGGTTGACCTTTTGCGTCCCTCGAACATTAACAGGCTCATATTAGCTTGGTGGAAACTAAAGAATGTAAACTGGGTCCTTTCACTCCATTTAATTATTCTTGGTACCGATTTTTGACCTCTATCAACTATGGGTGGCCAGGGCAATATCAATAGTTGCAAGGAGCTTAGTAAGTGTTAGCTCTTGCTGCCCCGTCTACCTCTAATTAGACTGGCATTCTTGCCTGCCAGTTAGTGGTTAGTGACTATGTGACCAACAAACGCCATGGATGTATGGGCAAAAAGTGCCACTGTTATCAATATTTTAGGTGACCTCCATACTTTCAAAAGTACCGTCCCTTCTGTAAAGGAGTCTCAGCTGTGTTTACCAACTGCTAAGCGCTGTGTATGCACGACGACTTCTGGCACTGTTTGTCACTGATGCACATCATATCCACCCATTTTGGGCTGAACAAAGAGAGCCTAGAATAAACCACTATTTTCTGGAGTCACCATAGACCAAGAGGTGTTGATGCCAGGAAGATATAAACCTAAAATAACAGATTTTGAGTGTATGAAACAATAGCTCCTGCTTTTCGTACCCCACAAATTACCTTGAACCAGGAGGTATTATTACGCTGTGCGGCTAGCATGAGTTCCTGTTGAGACAAGCATTTGCAATGCATTAGGTCTCGCATTAACGCAAGTTTAAGCTATTGGCATTGTAAATGACACTGCCTTTTATATATGTTTTAAAAACAGAAATTAAAGGCATTGTTATTTGCAATGTCAATAACTCAAACTCGCATAAATGCGAGACCTATTGCATTGCAAATGCTTGTTCAAGCCTACTACTGCCAATTTTTATGAATTCCAAACACTAGCAAATTTGTACCCATTCAAGGAGTACTTTTGTGTGTGCAGATTTAAGCTAAAAGCTCTTAGTGAAATGAGAATGACGAGAAAAACTGACGGACATAGCAGGCCTGAATCCGGGCCCCCAGACCCAAATACCAAGCCAGGAATGTATTTCACCACTGCCTGTCCCACCTGAGCTTGGTAGTTCTCCTTGGGAACTCATGAATATGGTCAAGTATAACACAACGCCTGGAGACCCTGACTGATAGCACTTATTTTAAATGTATTTTCCCTGCATATACTCCTCTTCATCTCTGCTACAAGGAGCCTTAATGGAAGTGCTGTTAAATCGGTGCTTGTAGGCAGGGCTCCGTATTTCTAGTCCTCACCTTTTTACAAATCATTTTATCAAGTGACTGACGGCCCATGTACTAAACCCAAGTTGCAAATAGAGGTGGGCGCACCAGCAAGTAATGGGGTGGGCTGAGCCTAGTGTTTGGCTTGGGTTTCAGAGTTCATGCACAAGCCATGCCTTGAAAATATTTGGCATGTATATTGTGCAACAAACATAATGTAAAAAATATGATAGTCTCCTCAAAATGCAAAAATATGAATTTCTTTACCATATGGAAATGTTTCACCATAACACATCAGATTATGTCACTGCATAGACAGATAATACTTAAAAAAGAGATTTTTAGACTTGAACTTAAAAATATGAATCCCCTCAATGACCATGCCATCAGTGAACTAAGAGACAAGTCCCTAGTCACGTGGCCTAGATTATTTTTATGGATAGTGCACCTTTTATATTCTGTTAAACATAAGATGCGCTTTTACAGCACACATCCTGAACTCAAGTATGTAAAAGTGCTCTCACGTGATAAAGATAAAGGAGGCTCAGTGAACTTAAATATTTACCTACAATCATCTAGTTTGTACAAGCAGGGGAGGCGATATTGATTCCAGGTTATCGGGTTTCACATTTTGAAATTCATCTACCAGATGTGTATCTCTCCCTCTTAACATCAAAGGTCGCTGCTCTGATATTCTTGGTGGACTACGAGAAAAGCCGGCAGTGGCACAGACACAGCAGACCCGACTCAACCCGCGAATGTATTTATTTAGGGGAGTCGCATCCCAAACAGCCCCCTCCCCCCGCAGCTGTGCTCTTGCCTAAGTAGTTCTTCGATGTGAAATATATGCTTACTTAACTCTTCTCATGGTTAAAAAACCCATTCCATTGGGTTGTATTTGTTTTTAAGAACATTGCCACGGCACCATATTTTCCATATGTATATCTGAGGAGATGTATGCCTATCTTCGTCAATGATATCCATACATCTGACACAATTAATCCATACCCCAACTATCACTTTGATGTAATATCAGCCGCCCCAGTCATTGTTCTATACACTGCCTGTGTTCGTTTTGTTCAGTGTTACTGGTCAAAACCCTAACGGATGCTAAATAAATAATAAAATAAAATAATCACAACGTTTTAGCGCTCTCTGGAAAAAAAACCTTATCCATCGATTAATGCCCAGCAACACGCTGTTTATTGGAGATTAGTGAATCAGATGAGCCGTTGCCGGCAGATCCTCAGCCTTTTTAAGCAGCTGTGGAGGCCAAGGGTCATTTTACGTGTTAGACCTGATCTCATTGTATGTCAGTGCTTGGTGTATATGGTGACAGGAACGCAAATGGACTTTGCCCGACAACCAGTCACCTAAATCTGGCCCATTTGTAAAATACGTAAACGGAATCGAACAGTTTTCTTGTAGAAATAGCCTCGGTCACAGTGATTTAACTCTCTCTGTGGATCGCTTTGAAGACTTTGCGTTTTCACACTACGAACCTCTTAGATACAGTCAGCAGCTGAGGTATCATAAAACGGCCTATCTCGGTCACAGGGCAGTCGAAGATCGGCTTTTGATTACATTGTGACTTTGTCCTCTCTTTAAGATTTCGCTGCCGAGGTGAGGAATGGGATCATTAACACAGTCAGGAGGCATAATTCGGTTATTAACTATTGAAAAATTAGACTTCGTAACTACAAAAATGTTTTGGAAATATTTGTATGCATTTTTTTTTCCTATAGTGGTGGTGCGGGCATGCTACTGCTGCCAGGGTCAGGCGCAACAGCCTGTTATGATTCTTAGTCACTTTGTGCGGTGACTGCAGTCGTAGGCTCGCCTCGTCACTTTTTTAGGTCTCGCCTGACCCAGCGCATGCGCTGGTCTGGCGAGACTTATTGAGAGGGCTCCAAAAAGTGCTACCAGGCCAGCCTAGAGACACAGTGCATGTGCGCGGGCGCGCGCGCCGCGCTTTACCGACATTACTTTCGGTTTCACGGCCGCACGGCCGCCTTGATCTTTGTTCGTGATCGCGATCACTTTCGCGGCTGCACGGCCGCTTTGCATAGCCAATAGGTCTCGCTTTTGGGACCTTATAAGTATTTAGTTATGCAACTGTTGCATGGCTAAACACTTATAAGGTCCCAAAGGCGAGACCTATTGGCTATGCCAATGCTTGTTTCTTTTGTGCGCTTGCCTTTCAAAATGTTTCCCAACATTTTTTGGGGGTAATAGCTCTATTTATGAGTGTGTTCGTTCTACAGGTTTTACTTGACATGAAGCTCGCTGGAGTCTATTTAAATTGCAGGAAATAGGCTACGAAATAGACGACTATCCGTACCTCTCAGATCTCATAAGCCATACCCCATCGTCCCTCCTTCGCTTGAATTTTTTTACAACATGGAATATCGGTGGGAAAGCCCAAACAAGCATTTGCAATGCAATAGGTCTCGCATTTGCGTGAGTTTAAACTGTTGGCATTGTTAATGACCATGCCTTTTATTTATGTTTTAAAAACGAAAACAAAAATAAAAGGCATTGTTATTTGCAATGTCAATAGCTGAAACTTGCGTAAGTGCAAGACCTATTGCATTGCAAATGCTTGTAGCTCAGTGGGCTATGGTGCCTGCTGCAGAAATCCGCACTTAACCTCAAGGCCACACCTCTTGAAGTTATTTAAATGAGTTCCATTGTTAACGTCAGAAAACTCCGACCTCTCTCTTGCACCTGAAACGTACCACACTGCCAGGGTTGCCACCTTCCCAAAGGAAACATACCAGTCAGGTGTTGTTGTGTTAAGAGTCTGTGAAAGGCCCGGGCATGATACTAAATGTGACTTTAAACAAAATCGTATATATTAATTAATAGCATCACTTTACTGTCTCTGTTTTCTTTAATTATTAGCCCGGGACCGTTAGCGGCTCCCTCGAACACATACAAAAAAGTGCTTTCTACTCATGTTTGCTGTTTCAAGTATGTACAGGCAATGGGGAAAATACCTGCTTTCGGTTATTTTGCTTATTTTTGTACCTTCCAAGGCGTTAAACTACCGTCGGTGCCAATAGAAAACCGGACGTGGGCAGCCCTACACGCTGCCCGCTGATCAGGTGAGGGCGGCTCTATAGCCCGTGTCAGAACCGCTCCGTATGTCTTAGGCTGTCCTCGAAGCTATCACCGCTGGAATAAGTAATATCAAACCCTGGCTTTAATATGTGGGAAAAGGGCAGCATTGAGGTTTGGGTGGACAATTTCTTACTGCGAGTGAAACGGCGGGCCCCCAAATATAAAATCACAATTAACGGCTAAGACTTCGAAGATGAAAACAAGTAAACCGCGTGTATGTTTTTTTAATTTTTACTTTTGAGTTTGTTCGCGTTTCACTTTTCTAGTTATTTTTTATTTTTACAGATTATTATAGAATTCTTTTAATGTTCCTCTGGTCTTTCTCGAACACGCGACATCGAGAGGTAAGGAGGGGGTGAGGGCAGGAAAGCGAGGGAGTGAGTGGAAGGGGACTGTTTAGGGTGGGAGAGCAATCAAGACAAGAGTGAGTAGGTTAATGAGAGCGGTGCGGGAGAGACAGGGAGAGGTGAAGAGACAATGTGGGCGACAACGGAAGGGAGAAAGATTAATAGACAGAGAGGCACAGAAAGGACCCAGGAGAGGAAGCGAGGATTACAGGAAAAAGAAAGATAATTATGGTGTGTGTGCGAGAGAGTTGAGAGCGAAAGATACAGGAAGAGAGAGAGCGGAACACACAGATGTTGAGAGATTGAGGGGTGACAACGAAAGATTGCGTGAGAGACAGAAAGAGGAAACGTGAAGATGAGAGAGAGTCTAGAGAAAGAGAATGGGAGAAGGAATCAAGGGGGTAAGAATCCAATGAGATAGAGAACAAGCGCTAGTAATGTTGCCAATTGTGGGTGTGCCGGCAGAGGAGGATGGGTCTGCGCAGCAAAAGAAAGTGATCGCGATCAAAGCGAAAGTGATCGCTTGGACGGGAGCGCTGCGTGTGGCAACTGCAAGCACGTGAGTGGTGCGCGCGCAGCAGTGATTGGCGGCTGCGCGCGTGCACGCTCACGTGCACTGTAGCTTTAGGCCACGGCAGCACTTTGAAAAGCCCAGTTATAAAATGTCTCTTCGAGCCTTTGGCACTCGTGGTGTGTGTGTGTGTGTGGGGGGGGGGGGCACGGTCTGCTAACAAGATCTAATCTGCAAGATTCCCCGAATACTCGGAGAATAATGCAGGATTGTTGTAGGGGCAGGAAACAGTGTTTACTTTGTGCAAGAAAACACCGGTGTTTATTTTTGGGACTCAGGCTTAATTTCTCACCAGACTTTGATTCAGAGTAAGCGAACGAAAGGCAGAAAAGAGAAAGAGAGATTAAGAGAAACCCAACATGACAGAAAGTGGGAAGATAGTGATGAACGTGAACATGAAAGAGATAAAGAGTGCGTAGAGAGGTGTAAAACAAAGGCATAAGGTGAAATAAAAGAAGAAAACTAGGCAGCTTTAGTATTCGGCAACCCTGGCATTCAGTAGCCCCGAGATTGGGCTCCTTGGAAAAACATTTCGCCCCAGCACTTGCTTTATTATTGTGTTCATTTGTCTGGCAGCAAGAGGGGCGGGTGCGTGGGCAGAGCGCCGAGATGCCAACAGATCCACGGGCTTGGCTTCCGCTCCTCTGGTGCTTCCCACCCAGAAACACCCGAGGTGAAGTACCATTTTGAGTGGGACAGAGGGCATCAGAAATATGAAGTTGCTACATAAATTTGAGATCGCGTAGGCAAAACCAGCAACAGGGTGCAATATGACCCGTGGGAAGGCAAGGTGGGGGCATAACCAGTATCTTCTGTCACTATGGTAACTAATTATGTTTTATAAACAAAATGTGACCGTTTTAAAATAGCACTTAGTAACAGATGCTTATCTACTGATGTTTAGTAGGTTTAGAGTACCAATCTTAGAGGTAGGAAAGGCTTCGTCGGTTCTGTCAGGAACCTGAGATTATCGTGCGTCGTGTTAGAAGCGAGCCCTTAACCGGCCCAGCCCAGGAAGCAGGTGACAATGTCCATGCCTTCCCGGGCAGGTCAAAGGGCAGCACAAAGAAGTGTGTGATTCCAAGCGAGAACTGGCAGCTCTGACTGAATTTTAGTGACATGGCTGCCCTGCTGTGGAAGGATCGCGATCCCCCAAAAAGAACACAAGACATTTCAGAACAGAGACACAATCCACCCATTTTGCGCTAGATGCACTTTGCTCGTTTTCCTTCAGCTTGTTTCCAATTCGTGACGCTTGTGTGCAATGGCAAGTATAGAAATAAAAAACAGTCAAATGCTTCCACGCTCGCTTTCAAGTCAAAATTCCCACACAGTTGATACTAGGTTTTATTTAAGGACTAGTGCTATAAACTGGAAAATCATCCCGTGCCTCAAGTCCACAGATTCGTGGGCACCAGTGCCCGCACCAAGTGTGCAACAGAGCGATGCAGCTGCAAAATGCTCCTTCCCAAATATAAACGCGGGAGGCGTTTTCCAGCTCAAACTGCAGCACTCTTAACCGTGCTAAGTCTGCCGAGGATCAAACCACGGCGTATACAGGCAGCGCGAAAGACTTAAAAGAAACAGCATCTGTTTTGAATTTGTCATTTGGAAAACGAAGTTCGTTCACACTAGCTTCTGTTTCCCCGGAGCAACACAGGAACAGGTTCAGACTGCTGCACAGAGGTTCTTATAGACAGAAAGGTTGCTGTGGAGTCGGCGGATTTAAGAAGGGGCGCAGGCCTCGTCGCCATCCAGCAGAACACATGGTGAGGTTTTACCGACACAACTGAACCACAACTGCCGACAAAAAACAGAGAGGTGGCACGAGTGCAGGTTCGGACGTCCATGTCCGAAGTGATGGAGTCGGGTTAGATGGACGCCGGTCACAAGTAAGGGGCCGCAGTTCACAATTTGCTAATGTAGTGTTGAACAACCGATGAATGAGTGAATTAACACGTGCCAGTAACTTGTGAGCGGCGACGAACCGACAGCGTTTTAACCAGGGTTTGCGCTACACTGGTTAAAGGTTCGTTGTAACATTGTATCCATTCACTTCATTAAAGGCAAGGCGGGGCCACGACCACAGTGTCTGTTTTGTGGATGGTCTGCACAGCAGCACGAAGAAATGCAAGAACCAGACGTGCAAAAGCCAGCGTCACAACTTGTCACTAATTCGACTAACACAGATTCCACGTGTGGCTGTACTGTCGGTGTACACAAGGTACTTTCCTGTTTAGCGCCCTCTTGAAAGTCCCCCTGTCACGCGTTATACTGGGCGCTTTCCATGTAAAATCCATTGTTAAACCTTAAACGCACGTGCGCACCTTTGTTGCCCCTTCCCGGGATGCCTCACACGAGCCTTCCAGACGGGCAGCGTCTGTAATGTTGAAAGTTTGCGTCCAAGAGCCGTGGGAGAGGTGGGCGTGGTGCGTGCGGTAAATTACTCATTAATCTGTTAGAAACATTATGCAGATGCACTTAAACAAGGGCCGTCCATCTGGGCATTCATTTTAACACAAACAAACTCTCACACACAATAATCGCAATGAAAGACATGAGATATCTGACAACAAGTGAGCTCAGCTGTCACACTGTCACCCACCAGCAGCAAAAGAAAGTGATCGCGATCAAAGCGAAAGGGGTCGCTTGGACGGGAGCGCTGCGTGTGGCAACTGCAAGCACGTGAGTGGTGCGCGCGCAGCAGTGATTGGCGGCTGCGCGCGTGCACGCTCACGTGCACTGTAGCTTTAGGCCACGGCAGCACTTTGAAAAGCCCAGTTATAAAATGTCTCTTCGAGCCTTTGGCTCGCGAGACCTAAAAAGTAACAGGGCGAGCTAAGCCGATGGTGTAGCTGGCCTCCTAAGACCCCATGCTCGCGCCGGATCCAAAAAATGCAACAGACGAACAAAAAAAATATGATAAAGACTCTTCAAAATGGAAAAAAATATATCTATTTCTTTAATACGCAAAAGCATTTCAGCTTAGCACATCAGATTATATTACTGCTTTGAGAGGCCTTTTTAAATTAAAAGTTAACCGTTTTTAAACATGAACTTAAAAATATTCATGCCACCCCCACTATGAAAACAATGCCATTAGTGAATTAGGCAAGTCAGTTGTCATGTGCACTGTATATGTGACCTACATTCTTACATGGAGCAACATTACAGTCTATTTAAATCCGACACAAGCTTTGTGCTTATGTAGCACACACCCTGTACTCGTACTTCAAGGTAGCTCGCAAATGCGATAAAGAAAAGTGAAGCACAGTAAAATGAATGCATGCAGACGATCACAGAGATTGGTCTAGTGAGGCAGACAGGGAAAAATCTCAGGTTTTCTGATTTCACACTGTGATATTCTGCCACTAGATGGGCATCTCTTTTCCTCTTCTGTTTCACTTCAAAGGTTAATGTTTTTGTTTAACTCTTAGAGCATTGTGTCAGAGCAGAGGTGGCAGTCAGAAGCCACATGAAAGCTCTGCTTGTTTCGGCCTCGAGGGTTCAAGAGGGTCTCGAGCTGAGCCAGAGCCACCATCTGGCTGGGGCTTGGCTCGAGCTTTCAGTGGCTCACCCAACTCTAATATGAGGCAACCCTGCCTCTACAGTCAACTCCCACTCACAAGTGCAAATTAAAAGGTTCTTCGCCTTCGTCCTCGTTCTGTACTTTCCTTGTCTCCACAGACACCAGCGAAGCAGTGTGCGGAGCTGCGACTGTACAGAGATATATTCATTGGCAGGCAGAGTGGAGTAAAGCAGTTCATACACTCTGCTCTGAGACACTGCTTCACCTTGAGAGGGGAAGAGAGAGAAGCCTCTTCAGGGCAGTTCGATTGGGTGTGTCTGGATGGAGTTCAGATGGTCTGGTGGTGGTGCTCACGCCGCACTTCCAGGTCGGAGTGTATCAGGAGCAAGGGCTCTTCAACAGTGTGAAAGCAGCCCAAATAATTATGGAAGTAAGTTCTTCATTGAAGCAGTGATTATTTTTCTTTTCTTCTGTCTTCAACCATGGAAGCCAAGGGCAAAGTATGAGCCCAGCTACCAGGTGGGAGGATTCAGAAGGGGGAAGAGATCTCACATTTTTCAAGGTGTGGAAAAAGGACGTCTCGGAATGTTGGGAACTGAGCAAAAGCAGAAAGGGCTATTGTGGAGAGCCCCCAACACATCCTTTGGGTTGAAGCCTCATTCCTATTCTGGTTCCTGAAGATCTAACCACACGTAAGGTTCTATGGCAAGGTATTCAGTCATTACTGGAGAAAAGAGCAATCGGCATTGTTCCTCACAAGTAGATTTATCATGGGGAGTATTTGATATTCTACCCGGTACCTACAGTAGTTAGGGCAAGGGTGTCCCTGGGCTAGAAATTACCTAGTGTGGAATTCACAAATATGGTAATTCCGGACGGGAGTACCCTCAGCAAGTTGGACAACCTACAGCATGTCCCCTCCAGGAACAGTGCTGCAAGCCACTCACAGTGAGGGCTTCAGTAGGGTCTGCAAGCAGTAGATGGTAGGTAAATTGACATATCAGGTGAGTCTGGTCCTTGGCCATCAGTATTCATGAATACTTATCTTGAGTATTTAGCCAATCTTGAGTATTTACCAAACCAGTCTGCAAATTATAATCACAATAAAAACTAAGACCGAGATGGCGACTATAGAAAACTAGCCAGAATAGATGGGTCCTCTTCCGTTATATTATGTCTCGATGACCGGATCTGCGACTAATATTTATTTAGTCACATACCCATACAAATATCATTATGATACAAGTACAAAGATCGATATGGAGACTAATGACCTACCAGGCAAAAGATACCTGCAGGTATTAATTGATCCTGCTTCCCAGGCCTAAAATCCCTGCAGGTATTAATGGTCCTGCTTCCCCTCTCAACCTGATAGATTGACTTGGTGAGGTATTCCAGGGAGACTTCCAGGAGACCCAAATTCAAATACAGCTTTATTCGATTGCTATTTCATACAATCATAAAAGCACATGTAAAAAACATATATAGTTAAAAACGAGAAACATCATATATACTAATTCCATTGATTGTACACTAAGTAAAAAATCATTAAAACTAGAAGAATGTTAAAAGAAATAGCAATAAAAAACTGGGGTCATACAGTGTTTAAATTCATCAGTGCTACAACAGTACCTTTAGCTACCATATGACCATTAGACTTGTGTTACCATTCTTTTCCTGAAGTTAATTACATGCTTTAAAAACATTGCTATCTTCCAGGTAATATGTACGTTATCTAAGAATTGTAAAGCAATGAAAGCTGGCCTACATTGTCTAATCCCAAAGCGTTTTAGAATGGGAAGAATCCACACCTTTCTCCGTACTCTGAACAGTAACACCTGTATGGTGGATTGCTCTGAGCGATTGTCACATGTACACAATTGCAACTGTCGAGTCCAGTCATTCATTGTTGGTAGACTCACAATTCTATGGAAAATTCCCAGTCTAAATCTGGTTAATAGAAAACGATCATAACCACCAGGAACATCTTTCAAATATGGTTGCATATTAAAAGTAGTTAACCTCTTCACTGTGGCGCAAATTCCGCCTCAGTGCTGGACATTCCAGTCGCGGGCGTGGTAATGACGTCTCACGGCCGTCGTCCGCACACGCCCATTGTGATTTATGACGGCCGGGAGACGTCATGAGCATGGAAGAGGTTAAAATCTGTTGATTCTGCTGAACACTGGGTTTTAAAATCTCAGACGACAATCTTAAGGCTATCAGATGTTGAAGACCCTCCATTTTTAAGTCCTTTCTTCTGACCTCGTACAAACTACTAGGGTCGGAAAAATACTCTGGATGTCCGAAGTCCCCCATAAAATTGCGGACATATCTCAGCCAGGGGATCTTTAAGGCCCCTTCCAGCTTCAGGCTATCCAGCAGTATGTCTCTATTTAGCTGGGCCTCTATTTTTGTCCTTACTCAATGCCACAAAAGAATGGGCTCAAGTTTGATAAGATCTAAGATGTGAGACGGGCCCAGTTCCGCATGACAGACATACGAAGATGTGCTCGATGGGACGGACAAAATGTATCTCAGCAACATATTTTCTACTATTTGTAGCGGGTGGGAGTTAGCAAAGCCTAATATCCCCGCTCCATACATTGCTGTGAAGATACTGTTAGCTTTATATATCTTAATAAGCTCCACAGGGTGTTTCAAACCCAGTTTCCTTGAGAAATGTACAAGGGCAGTGGTGGTTCTAGCAAAAGCAAGTTTTTTTTTGTTTTTTTTACTGCTACAGCTTGAATCCATAGGTCTTTTTCATCAAAGAGTATTCCAAGATACGAGAATCTCTTTGTGGGCTCAATATTTTGTCCGTCCACAAACATGTCCTTGCACCTTTGACTACCCCGCCCACACCTCATGGCAAAGGTCTTGGAAATCTTTACACTAAGACCAAGATCTTTCTTAAAATCGGAGAAATTATCAAGCACCCTCTGTAGGCCTACTTGCGTTCGGGACATTAAAACGGCGTCATCTGCGTAAAGGAGGGCAGGAATAGGACGTCCCGCTATCTGGGGAAATCATGTCTATTCTTAATTAAAACTTGTTCTAGACCATTAATGTATAAGTTAAAAAGAAAGGGGGCCAGAATGCAACCTTGTCTGACCCCCCCCCCCCCTCTTGATGGGGAATGGGGCAGTAAGATCCCCTTTCAAACTGAATCTAATTCGGCTTGAGCATTATTATATAGGCGCCTGAGAAAAATAATTATTGGAGCGTCCACCCCCATCACCTTTAGACTCTCCCAGAGCTTCTCACGTTGCACCTAATCAAATGCATCGGTGAGATCAACAAAGGCTAAAAACAACCTGCCCCCTTTCGCCCGTGTTTATTTCCCTATTAAAATGGCTAGATTTATGCTCTGCTCAATAGTTCCAAGGCCCTCCCACAAACCATATTGGATATCGGACAGAACTTTGTTTCCCTCTTGCCAAGTCTGTAATCGTTCTAGAATAATTTGACCCCGACTTGGACAAGGGAATCCAAAAGTGAGATGGGCCCATAACAACCCGGGTCCTGGCGATTACCTTTTTTAAAAATGGGTACAATCACTGATTCAGTCCAGGTAACCAACAAGGGGGCTGAGCGGCAGGCGTTAATTACTTGGGTGACGACAGGGCCCCATAAAGCCAAGTTCGCTTTAAACAAGTCAAACGGGACCCCGTCTGGGCCAGGTGCTTTACCCCCAAGGCTTGCAGAGATTGCCCGGTTTACTTCATCCAGGGAGAACTCAAGGTTACAATGTTGCATATTAGGGTCCAATAATATTTTCTCAGTAGCGGCTTCAAAATGATCACCAGATTCATATACCCTCGTGAAATAATCAACCCAAAGATGCTCCCTGATAGCGATTTCCATGGACTGGCCATTTCTTGGGTTGAGATAGGGTGCTTTGATAGCTTTCCAAAAAGCCGAACTGTCTCCCAGTGACGAGGCCTTATGCAAAGCTTCCCAAGCTTCACTTATGTAGTTCAGTTTTTCTCTTAAGGGCTAATCTATAATCAACTCTTGCCTGTCTCACGGCGTTAGGATTTCTAGGGGTCTCATGTAGTACTTTTTAAAGGTTTTTATAAGCTTGAGTGTAGTGTAAATCAAACCAACCCTGGGTTTTCCTTCTATTTGAGTTTTGTTTGTGTAATGCCTCCCTGACTGCTGCTGAAATTAATTGAAAAGATGTCAGGATGTTAGCTGGAGCGGCTAAGTCACTTAAGCAAGTCTCTACCGCGAGACCCATTCATCGCTACAGAGTGACAGCCCATCTCAAATTGGTGGGGCTAGCAAAGAGCTGAACCGTCTGATCCGTCGATCATCTTATGTTTAAACTTATTCATCGGTTTATGAACCACAAAAGGGGGAGTCAAATCTAGACTAGGCAAAAGACAGTTGTGAAGCGTGACTGTAGTCAAAGAAAAAGAAATAAAAAAGCCCCCCGAACCAGTCCCAGAATGCTTGATTGTAGTCCAGGGAGGACCTGGCTTGGCAGTTCGGGCTGGACTGTTCCCACGAGGCACAGGGTCAAGACTGATTTACATATAGCTGGGTCTGAACTGGGGTGGCAAGTGAGCTAAAGAACGAAGATGGATTAAACCCAGATCTGTGACTGGAGTGAGTGTCTGAAAAGTTTCAGTGCTCCGTCAATCATCTCCTTGTGTTTCCCCCCACTTCAAAGGCACAACTGAGTATAAGTACTGGACCTCCGGCACCACCACTTCAGTCTACGTCTGGGCCTGTGGATGCTCTCCCAGGAAGAAGGACTGCTTAGCAGCTGAAGGGCTGCAACTCCGCTGGAATGCACTCTACTGCACTCTTGCTTTACTATGCTGATCTGCTGCCCTCTTGCCTAGGTGAGAAAGAGTGACACTGCCTAATTGCCTTCATGAGGTCTGACCCTCTTCTTCTTTGCTATATTTTTATGGTCTGACTTCACAGCACAGCTGTCGTTAGACAATTATTTGAGCATCACTAGAGCGAGAGTTTGGCGCTGCCCACTTGTGGGTAGCCAGGAGCACATGTTTTGATGGAACAAAAGTTGTGTGCTTCCACAAAATAAGTTCTTGTATTGGGTGGCGATTTTAATGCTAAATTAAATGGAGATTGCCCAATTTTTAAAGATCATAACGCGGGTTTGGGGTGCCAAAGGGGCGCGGAATTAATTATTCTTTTGAGCACACATAATTTGGAGAATGTTATGGACCGCTTTCCCACTGTCCCCCTAGTGCCAACATTCAGAGGTAGAGATTGTTCTTCAATAATTGATTACATTTTTATATCCCCTGGCCTGACAGACCGTATTAGTGAGGCCAAGGTAATTCCAATGTCCCAAGGGGACCATAATCCTATCAAGATTAGTTTAAAGATTATTCATCGACCGGTCTACAATAAGGAATGCGGCGCTAGGAACCTTTCCTTAAGCTCAAACAATCTCAGATTAAAATGGAGGGGTATTAATGTGATGACGACTGTACAGACTAAAATGGAGGGGTATTAATGTGATGACGACTGTACAGACCTTGGTCAGAGACAACCTTCCTCTTTTCCTCTCATGTTTGTCCGATTTAAGTCCTAACCTTGGGGTAGTAGACGATTTTGTTAAGATCTGCTCAGCCCTTCGTGCACAGCTCATGATTCCTTTGCGCGCCATGACGGATGACCAGGGATGGTTTGATCATGAGTGCTCTCTGGCCAACCGAGAATTGCGATTGGTCTTATCTGCTAGCCCGAGGAATCTGACTGATGTAAAAAACGCTAGGTCACGATATAAATTGGCCATCAGGAGAAGGAAGGAGGAGATTCTTGAGGAGCGCTGGGAGGTGCTAGCACAAACTGCTGCCCGGGGTAGGGGTGATATTTTTTGGGCCGCGGTCAAAGACCTGCGTTGCGCGGGCCAGGTCGCGTCCCCAATAGATTGTACCATCCCTGGAGCTGCATGGGTGGATCACTTTTCTAAGATCTATGCGGCTCCACCTTCTGCGGCGGCCATCCCAATATTTAATAGCCCCCCACGGGCCGATGTATCACTATCTGAGGTAATGGAGGCCATCGCACAGAGCGCGGGGAATAAAGCCCCTGGCCCAGATGGCCTCCCAATTGACATTATTAAGACCCACCCTGATTTATGGGCCCCACTTTTATTGAATGTTTTTAAGAACTTAAATTTTACTTCCTTACCACCTCCAACCTGGTCATCTAGTATCATAGTGCCTATTTTCAAGAAGGGTGACCGTTCCCAACCATCATGCTATAGGCCTATCTCCCTTATTGACAACACTTTAAAGATTTTAGGGAGAGTACTGTATAATAAAATCCTGTTATGGGCCGAGGACAACCAAATTCTAGAGAGTTGTCAGCTGGGTTTCCGCAATAAAGTGGGAACTGCGGAGCAATGCCTTAATCTGAACCTTATCTTGGGCAAGTACACCGTAGCACGTAATTGCCCAATTTATCTGGCCTTCATGGATTTATCCACCGCTTTTGACCTTGTTAATAGGTCATTACTCTGGAAGGCCTTATTGGATTACGGCTTGGATGAATCGCTGGTACACTTTTTGGCCTATTTGCATAGGGATCTGAAGGCCTGTGTCAGGATTGGCACTGGGGGTGAGGTTTCTGAGCCTGTTACAGTCAACAGAGGGGTTAGACAGGGATGTGTCCTAGCCCCCCTTTTATTTATAATATACATTAACGGCCTACACAAACATCTGGTCTCTCTAACAGATGATGTCCCGTCCATAAAAGATAACCTTCTCCCCGCACTGCTATATGCAGACGACGCGGTCCTTATGGGACGCACCCCAAATGCACTACATATATTGGTGAATGGCTTTGTAGCACATATGGATTCCCTAGATCTGAAGACCAATTTTAAAAAGTCTTTTGTAATGTCTTGCGGCCCGAAGAGGCATCATATTGGCAGCATAGTTGTGGGGGCAGAAAAACTGGGGTCAACTGGCAGTTTCCCGTATTTGGGAGTGGTCTTTGCTGCGAACAACTCCTGGAGTGGGCATATTGCCCACGCCAGGAGTAAGTTCTCAAAGTCCATTAATTCAATTTTGAGCCTCCCCCGTCCAAAACTGACCGGGGCATTGCCTGCTATCCTAAAAATATACAAAACTCAATGCGTCCCGGTTGCTACTTATGGCGCTGAGGTTTGGGGTACTGCCAGTTGCTCAGACATAATTACAGAGGAACATAGATTTTGTAGGAAACTTCTCTGTGTTCCCATTACTTCCCCACATTTTATATGCCATAGGGAATTGGGTTTGCATTTTATAGGGGATTTTATCCGTGCTCGTCCAGCCCTTTTTTGGCTGTCGATCTGGAAAAATCCCGCTGCCAAACTGACTAGGGACATCATTGAGGATTGCCTCCGCTGCGACAGGGGTATGACCATTCCCTGGCTATCAGGAGTGCATAGCATTTTTCGCAGCGTGAACTCTGAAGACATTTTTCTTAAACCCTCCACCACTAAGCACCCCACTAAATGTGAACTTAAAAAAGCCCTTTATACGTTATTTGATGTCGAAAGGGTAGCAAGGGAGTCCTTGAAATCTAGTGTTTCTGGTTATTTAGCCTGTAATTTTATAATATATCCCACACCCAGATATTTAACCCTTCCGTTGAGTCATTGGGAGCGAGGCCTTATATTTCGCCTTAGGGCAGGCACCATTAAACATGCACTTAGCTTCCCTCTATGGAATTTTAATGACCAATGTGTTGAGCCATGCCCCTGTGATTCCCAGAGTAGGCAAACAACTCTACATTTTTTATTCTTCTGTAAATTTTATATGAAGTATATTAAATGGTTTTTAACTCCGTATTTTAAAAAAACAAAACCTATTAGCCTGGAACTTGCATTTTCAATGATCTTGGCCCTGGATGATGATGAACTTGTCTTTCGTGTGAGCTCTTTTTTAAAAACTGCGGTTCGTGCCCGGTCTACTATGTCTTAAAGTTTAGATGGACTATTTCTCATGTGCAAACAGTATTTTATTTTATTGTATGATTTTATAATTGTCTTTTTGTACTTTTATGGATTCTCAACGATCCGAATAAAGTTTTCATTGATTGATTGATTGAAGTTCTTGTCCTCCACACATCTGTCATCTTTATGTTTATTTTTACAGCTGCTTGATCTTGAAGTTTCAGGGACACACACCTGACATTGTTATGCCATTAAGGTATCTTAGCTAATTTAGATAATTTATGGTGATTTTCTTTGGCAGCAGCACAGATGGGAGGGGGCAGTCGGCAACTTACACAGGGCTTTAGGTCCTTGACAGGCTTGACAGTGCAACTGTCACCCGGCCTTTTAACCTATGCCAATATTATTCTGCAGTTGTTTGCTTCCACACAAATGCATATCCAGTCCCATGCTATCTTCATGTAATGCTTCATAATACCACGCAACATTCCTTTAAAGCCAGACCTATAATAAGCTTTGCCAATGCTGGTTTAATTCACGTGACCCCAGTGAGTAATTAAGGAAAAAATATAGTCTCTGAAACCATTATCTCCTTGTCCCTCATCTTCATCCTAGTTATTACTAATGAAGTGATTATACCTCCATGTGCTAAGTACCATAGGAAATGCTGAAAGAGAAAGCCTGGTCACTCAATATGGGTGCTATACTGTCAGAACCTATTCCAGAGGGCCACATGGCACGCAGGGGCTACTGAGCCCAACTGTGGGGGTTGATGCCTTTTACTCCTGATGTCCCGGGGCCCAACTTACTATGGATCCTGAGTAACCGGGCCAAGTAGTCATTCAGGACTTGATTCTCAGGATGGCGTGGTCCGATCAGTCAAAGGCGCCCTCGCTGGGAGGAGGTGTGGATACAGGATAGTGAACTCAGGCTCGCTACTCAAAATGCACACAACAGAAGCCGCAATAAGTTCTTGTCCTGCCAACGACTCACTTTTATGAGAAGAGAGCATTTTCTTTATTTCTACCGCTACCCACACAAAGGAAAAATGCAAAGTTCACAACAATTGCACAATTCCCCTTAAGGTCGGGGTTGTAGTGTTCCTTTGACAATTCCCTTTCCCACCCTTTCTTTTCGATAGTGGGTATTCCCTGTTCCCTATACAGGGTGTGCCCCACTAGCAGTCCGAGTCTCAAGAGTCCACTCTGACTGTTAGTTAAAGTCAGGACTATTCTAGCGCTGCAGCGCTACTAGCAGGAAGTTCCCCAGTGGCTGACAGGCCCCAAACCAGTCTTGCTCGCACCAGTCAGTGTCAAGCATTCTGAGTTCCTGAGTGTGTCCCATATGAGGGCGCTCACAGTGGCTGCAGACAAGTTCAGGGAAGGCGGCCGCATGCACCCCATGTGGCTGTACTCAGCAGGTGCAGATTCGCCCAATCACGGTCACACTCCTGGAGGCTTTCTGACGTTCCTCCTGCAAGGTAAGTGTTCGTTCGACTCTTGATGGTGGGTGGCTAGGATGATCCTGTTCTGAGTCCATCACCGGGGTAACCATGCTCTCATGGCATTCTCACTTCACCGGCGGGGCAGAACAAGTCTCCGTTCTTGGTGCTCCAGGTGAACCCCTCTGATTTACGGGGTCACCACAACTCACAGTCCACTAGCTTCAGCACAGTGATACTCTCCACGGTGGCTGCTCCTGGCATACGGGGTTGCTGCTTTTCTACCACACAGGGCTATGGTTATCACAGCTGTCTTTCTCCTATGGCTCTCCTAGCATACTGGGTCGTTGCTTCGCTACTGCTCAGGGCTACAGCCCCTTTCTGCACTGCAACCTTTCTCTGACAGCCGCTCCTTGCATATGGGGTTGCCACCTCGCTACCACGCAGGTGCTCCGGCCCAATCAGGACATCACAACACCTGGCTAACTTTCTCACAGTTCGCATAAGAAGTCCATTCAAAATGACAGGTCTCCCTACTGGATCTCACTCCCTCCAGTGCTCTCTTCTTCCTCACATGGCACTCTGGTAAGTTCCTAAAAGATCAGAATGGAGAACTCTTGAGTACGGCCTAATAGTTTGCATTCCCTGATGCAGCCACCAGTAAATGGGGGAATAACCCCAAAAATGTTACACGAAGGGACAGTGATTCACCTGATAAGTACTAGAGCCCAGACCTCAAGGGGGATTGCGTTGTTGCATTTGAACGGCACATCATACAAATGTTTCTTATAAAAGCAATCATTTGGCTGGACTTTGATTTATTGTTCTTACTGTGTGCACATGGAGTTATTAGTCGTGTTCACTGACCAGTATATACCCCCACCCTCAAGGGAGCCATGACTGCTCAACCACAGCTGCTACTGACAGTCAGGTGCAGAAGGGGTTCTTGGCCCAGTTGAGCAGGATCCATAGTAGGTTGGGCCGGGGATTTCAGGAGTAAAACGCCTGAACCACCACAGTTGGGCCCAGTAACCTCTTTGAGCCCTGTGTCCCTCTAAAATGACTTCTGGTGGCAGTCTTGCAGAGCTTCCCCTTCTCTCATACAAGTCATCCGGCTGCTTGCCAGATAGCTTTATTTGGGGTTTCAACCTCCCCTTCCCAAAGTCCATTTCCAGACAACAAATGTGATTTAAAGTCTGAGTCTTCGAATATTTCTGTTTGGGTTCTGCTTCTTTTGAAGTACCCAATCCTCTGCTCCCTCTTGAAAAACTGTTTGTTACAGCAGGAGAGTATCCAAAACTGATGGTCCCTCAACACAGGCCATGGGAGTTACTTGAATTCACACATGGGATGTCAGCCACAGTTATTTTTGCATCAAATATTAGCCTGGAGACCCCAGTCCTACTATTGATGATTCTATTATCAGCACCATCTCATTCCTGAGATCTGTCCAGGCCCCCCTTCCTTGCAACCTCTACCTGAATCAAAGAGCACCATATAAAGTGTATGGGGGAGGCTTAGTCCTTCCCTCCCCAGTGTGTGCTCTACCCAGCTTACAGGAATACAGCAATACACAAATCTGTCTGGGAGCAGTCTCTCTACCTCCTCTTCATGTTTCACTATGCAGGCCTGGGTCTCCCAAAATGAAATTCATGGCCCTCCATGTTTTGTACCAGTCACAGATTCACCCAGCGCATGTATACAGCACACATTCATTGCACGGTACTGTATACCTCCATGGACTGTACCATTCAGAGGCATAGAAACACCAAAACCCAGCACTTCAGTTAACATGCACACACTGCCCAGCAATGCATCCTTTATGTATTGTATCATTTGTAGGCACACATACATCCAGGATGTGTATTTAACATCCACATACTGTGCCCTTCCTGTATTGTGCTACTTCCAGCCACACATACACCCAGGAAATGCATTTATCCTGCATGAACTGGACAGCACTTCACCCTACACCCCTTCAGGTACTGTACCACTTATAGGCACATGCACATGCATACACCATGCATGCACTGCTGAGTACTGTACAATCCCTGTATTGTACCCTTGCCAGGCTCACATACACCCAGCGCAGATACATTACTTCTGCTTTGTGCTATACTTGACACCAGTTGGATCTAGGCCAAGGGTGAGTGCACATAACAATGGGACTTTAAAATTGAATGAGCCTGTAGGCCTCACTCTAGTGATGCTGGTTAATAAGGACCTGATAAATCGTAGTGATCACTACATGGTATAGTGCCACCACTGCGCTTGTGCTGCTTAATTCCTGGTGAAGTAGCCTTCCACCACTATGAAGGTAGTGCTTTGGGCACTCCTCCTTGTCCAACAAGACTGCAATCTGTGAGACAGGCCTATGTAATGGCTCACACGCTTGATTCGTGTCTGTCCATGACAAAAATCAGCATTAGGGATATAGACATTAGTGCAGGTGTGCACGTTTATTACCACGTAAAGAACTTTTCTGGCCCGCCATATACATATACTTACCTTCCCAGCATTATTTTGTTCTTTTTCCTAGCTCATTGTGAGATGAGGACTAAAGTGATGTAAAAGGTAGGTCCTACAGGGTCTCAAACGTAAGCTACCCGATTTTTAAGTTCTCCTTTGATTTTGTTTTGTTTTCCTTTCTTTTCAAACTTATTTTCCTTGCTGTTCTTACAGGGGGTTAGCTTTGTAGAGCTTCAAGTCTGAGTAGTCAGTGGGAGATATTGCCAGAGTTATACCTTTGACTGTAATAATGATAATAATATTTACCCATGCCTGGTGTAAAAGGTAATTTTTGGGCACTGAAGTGTGCATGCCGATGAGAGAAATAACAGCAGGTTTGCACTTGTGCATCATGCTTGTTTACCTCGAGCATTGAAGGAAGGGACATTTGGAGTGCTGAAATTTGTACATACGCAATGGGCAGACTGTTGAATGTGCACATTTGGACTTTCATATTGGTGTCCGCGACATGAAGTAACATGAAATGCCTGCCCTACAGAGTGTCAGTGAGTTAGAGGTAAGCGAATTTTGTTCAAAACATTGGTGGATTTTCTTCTTGGATGATCTATACAGCTTTGCACTGATATGGGGAAGCATGGCAGAAAGAGGAGAGCTGGGCCTCCGTCCCCCTTGACAAGCTCTTCTGCTTCCAGGGTCACTCTTCTCTAGCAGATGAGCTTCTAGGGACTCATGAAGCCAGGGTTAAGAAGCTGAAAACAGATATTGTGGCTGAAAAGGGTAAAAAGAAAGACATTCCTTCCGCCAGGAGTAAAATGACGGTTTTGGTGTCTAATTCGGATTCATCAGGTTCACAGGGGTGGAGGTGGAGGTTACCCTTGATGATTGTTAGAGAAAATATGGGGTTTCCAGTGCCTGAAGAACCTGGTTTATTGACAGATATTCTGCTTAGACAGTTTGAACACCCCCGTGAAATGGATCTTCCAATATACCTACATGCAGTGGATGTAATTTTCCGGGAGTGGAAAGGCCCTGATGATATCATCCTTCCCAAGTTAGTACAGAAATTGTATCCACTTAATCATATGGACCCTAAGCTTCCTGAGTCTTTTAGAAATGCAACAGATAAAAAGATTGACTAGTCCCTTAAAGTGTAATTGGGTGGCCATATGGCCTTAAGAGCCGATATATCTCTATCTATAGCTTACACTTTCTTACCCCTTATTTCAGAGTTCATGAAATTCTTTAAATCTCTTCACGAGAGGACAGATGGATGGAGAGGCAAATTGAGTTTCTTTCCAACATATCTTTAAATGTAGTTTTGGCTTCTGCTTTGGCTATTGGAGTTTAGTAGCAACCATGAAAATCTGTATGTCTAAGATTGACGTACGGACTCTTCCTCAGAAATCATCTGCCTTATGTATGCCGTTTGTGGATACTCCTCTTTTTGACCAGGAACCTGGGAATAAAATGTTGTTGTTCAAGTATGAGAAGCATTCAACTTCATTCAGATCAAGCTAGCGCACCTCCACCTCCCCTCCTGCAGGAGTTACATCTTTCCATCAACCTTCTAAATGTCATTAACAGACTTCTTTCAAAAGTGAACGAGCATTTGCAGTGCAATAGGTCTTGCATTACGGTAAATTTGAGCTATTGGCTTTGCAAATAATAATGTTTCTTTGATTTATATTTTGTGTCAACAAATATCCCAGCAGTGGCATAAGTAATAAAACCAAAATCCACAAAAAAAGCATAGGTTTAGTATTTTAGGCTGTCACCTGATGTCTCGGTGGATTTATAGAAATAGCGAGATTACAGCTGAGAATACGTTTCCATTTATTCTAATTGAAAGTGAGTTTTTTTGTTACCTTGCGTTTAAAAAATAAACTTCCAACAAAACAACGAATAGAAACGTATGCTCAGCTGCAGTCTTTCTCTTTATAATTGCGTTAAGGATCCAGTACTTTATGTGGCTAATAGAGGTCCCTTTACAACTCCACAAGGACACCCAGTAAGTGCCTTTGGTACTGCACCCTTTCTTTGCTTCTTGGATTTTCTTTTATTACTTATGTTACTGCTAGGATTTTTGTTACCCCCCTCCCCCAAAAACAATTTCAACAAACATTATCATTTGCAACTCCAATAACTCAAACTTTCAGTAATGCGAGACCAATTGCAAATACTTGTTTTCATTTGTGGGAGATCAGAACCAAGACTGAAAAGTTCTACAGGATATATCAGAATATCCTTGCTGCAACTAAGAGGAAGAACTTGAGTCATCAAGAATATTTATATGTGACAATGAACTGTGATTTGTGGATGAACTCACAAATTGGTATTTGTAGTTTGCCATGTAAGACCTATGGGTGTGTTATGTTTAATGTTCAGATATGGCTGCTATTGAAATACAGCAAGAAGGAGAATGTATAATTCTCCCCTGCATGCCCAAATGGAGTTGAACGTTTTTGTTCCCTAATGCTACACGGTTTTGTGATTAAAGATTGCAAATTTCTCATGTTAAAGTGACGTCCATGCCCAGTTTCTACAGTTACCCTGTAAGCACTCAATCTCACATAAAGATGGCTGCCAGTTTACCTTATTCAGAGAACTAAAGAGTCGACTTTCTTGTTTTTTTAATTTGCTAGCTTTAACCAGTCAATGTCTTTTTTTTTTTTTTCTTTCTTTTTTTTAGTCCTCATCTCACCAGTAAACACTTGTGGGTCTTATGAAGCCGCTTAAACGATCTATGGAGGAGGAGGCCCACGGCTTACCACTTATGTTTCCGTTGGTTAACCAGTCCCTTGTTTTGTATGGGTAACTGGTGTAATCATTGGACAAAGGTGTTTAGTCGTAGATTGTGACCCCAGTTCATAAAGGGGTGCCAAAGGTTAATAGACGCGTCACCTACCCCATCGTATTCCAGATGGGCCATGGCGAAGGAAGCCTTAAGCCAATCTTCTCTGTTGGGTGGTTGATGGTCCTTCCATCTCTTACATATTTCCCTTCGTGCAAGCAGGACCAAATATAACAATAAACCTCGTTGCTGTTGTGACGCCTTAATACAGAAAAAGCCATCGTCCCCAAAGAAAATCAGTGACATGTTAACCTCAATGATAGAATTAAACACATCTTTGAGAGTGATTCCGATTTCGTTCCAGAAGGTCTTAATTTCTGAGCACTCGAAAAATATATGTAGGTCATTTGCTAGGGGAAGCTTGCACCTATAGCATTTCGGAGTTGGTACTGGAGCAAATTTCGCAATTCTAGCTGGTGTGTAGTAAAGTCTATTAATAACAAAAAAGTGGGGTTTTTTTAGAGCTGCAGGTTTGATAAATTTATACAGGAGCTTCAGTGATGGCTCAAATAGTGCTTCTATTGCTGGCTCAAAGGGGGACTGCTCCCATATTTTAGTTGATGAGGGTGTTTCAGAGTCTACGGCTTCAAGGGCTAAGTTGTACCACACTGATACCTCTTTTTTTAATACCTGGACTGAGTGGCACATCCTTTCAACCTCCCAGTTTCCTTTTACTTGCTCTTTCTCTGCCTCATACCACGAGGTAAGCTGTAAATATTTAAACCTAGAGAAACCTGTGCCAATCCTGGCCCTCAGGACCTCCCATGGAAGAACCCCCTCAGTGTCCACTAGTTCCGACCAGATTGTAATTCCAGCCCTCTTTATAGGTAAGGCCAGCCCGTCTTTTAGATAATGAGGTGTCCCCGGGGAGTCCCAAATGGGGGCATAATGTGAATAATACCCTATCCCCCAAGTATTTCTTACTTTAAGCCAGAGGACTAGAGCTGCCCTTAAAACCTTCAAGCGTACTTTTTTGAAGTACTTTGTAGCACCAAACTTATACAGAAATGCCTCTACTCTTCCTCCCTCTTCTGTCGTTCTTGTCATTTCATACAGCAATTTCCCCCACGCCGAGTCTTCAGGTCTCATCAATAGCGAACGGATAGCTTTAAACTGGAAGGCCACTGCGTACCAGCTTATATCCGGGAGAGCCAAGCCCCCCTTAGCGAGTCTACGCCTAAGTTTTTTCCACGATAATCTGGTACCCTTATCTCCCCAGATAAAACTCCCAATCTTACTCTGAACTTTGCTTATTAAATTTAGAGGAAAGGAGAGAGGAATAGCTGAGAAGACATAAGAGAGCTTGGGGAGAATGATCATCTTCACCAGGTTAACTTTCCCGTATAAGGTCAAAGGGAGATTCCTCCATCTAGAGAGGAGGCGATCAATTTCCTTAGTTACTCTGGACAGATTTACAGAGGGGACTCTATCTAGATCTTTGACTATGTAAATACCCAAGTATTTTAGTTCTAATGAGTCAACTCCACCCCATTGTTCGACATTCCAGCCCATCACCTCCGTCTTAGATTTGTTTACCAGGTAACCTGACAAAGCCCCAAATTCCTCCGTAATAGACTCTAAACGAGAAAGAGCAATACCAGGATTATTCGTGAATACAGTCAGGTCATCGGCGTATAGGGCTAATTTGCAACTGTAAGATTGAGATTTGAAGGGATGAATGTCATTATCTAGCCTGATGGCTTGGGCTAGTGGCTCAATATAAAAATTGAACAGAAGTGGAGAGATCGGGCAGCCCTGCCATGTCCCTCTCTGAATGCTAAAACCTGGTGTGAGTATCCCATTCAGTAGGATACGAGCAGATGAGCCTTGATAGCAATTTTTCAAAGTTTGGATGAAAATTGGACCAAACCCTAATGTTGCCAATACCTCCCATAAATAGACCCAACAAACTCTGTCGAATGCTTTGGCCGCATCCAAGGCTATTCTAGCCAAAGGGTCAGATCTTGTAGTTGCCAGATCGATGTTACCTATCATTAACTGAGTTTGCTCTTGGATCTGCCTGCCTTCTACGAACCCCTTTTGGTCCGGATGGACCAACTTGGGGACCAGCTTCGCCAATCTCCCTGCCAACATGCCCATAAAGATTTTATAATCGGCGTTAAGCAGGGAGATAGGGCGATAAGAGTCAGCGCTTAATGGGTCTTTACCTGGTTTAAGGATCAAGACTATAGTTGCCTCTTTCCAAGACTCTGGGACCCTACCGGCAGGACTATAGACCGCATTAAAAAGAGAGCACAAGGCTGGGGTCAGTTCTTCCGCCAGAAGTTTATATTCTTCATTTGGGAGTGAGTCTGTACCTGCAGCTTTTTTGTTCTTGCTTTTATTGATTTGCCCACTTATCTCTTCCATCCTGATGGGGGCCTCTAGTTCCCTTCTACATTCCTCTGTTATGGAGGGAAGAGATTTAGTACTTAACCAGGCTTGAACTGAGCATGGGGAGGGCTCCAGATCTTCTTTATACAGATCTGAAAAGAGGGAAAGTAAGCAGGATTGGAGATCTTCAAATCTGCTTGAAGTCTCCCCCGCGCTGTTTATTGTAAGTCTATTGATGTTATTTTTCACTCTATCTGTTCTAGCCTTCCAGGCGAGTAGAGCCCCTGCTTTTTCGCCGTACTCAAAGTTCTGCATGTTCCTTGCGTGCCATTGTGCCCTGCACTTTGAATCTAATTTCCCTCTGTATTCCCGTCTTACATCTTCCAGATCTTTTAAGCCTTGCGGTAGTTGCTCCAAATCTCCCGGGGGAAGTCTGTTCCTGTCCTTCTCCAACTGACTTATTTTTGCCTCAACAGATTTTAGGGCACTAGCTTCAATTCTGTTTTTAAAACAGATAAGGCTATGGAGATTACCTCTCAAATTAGCCTTATATGCGTCCCAAATAAAATCCCAAGACGTTGATTCCCCATTTATCTCAAAGAAGTCATTGGCGGAAAGCTTAACAGCCTTAATAATCTCTTGATCGGACAGCATCGCTCTATTTAGTGTCCATCTTGGCTGTAATGCCGTCCCCTTAGCTCTATGTACAATCTGAATTGGCGCATGATCAGAAAGGTGACTAGGTTTAACTAATATATCCTCGATGTCATTAAGGAATGGTGAATCTACCAGAACATAATCTATTCGGGAGGAGTGACCGTACTTTTTGCTATAGAACGTAAATTCTTGTAAGTCACCTTTCTTTGCCCTCCAGACGTCTGCCAAGTCTAAGTCCTTTAATAAGTTAATAAAGGCTCGACGGGATTTTGGGGCACCGATGTAATAGCTCAAGTTGGATCTATCCCTAACTGGGTCGAGGAGAAGGTTAAAGTCACCTCCGATAATAAAGGGAGGTGTTGCCAAAGTTAAGATCGACAGGAGTTTACCGATATAGGAGGGGTCATCAGTGTTTGGTCCGTAGTATGACACACAGGGTAAGTTAGTATCATCAACGGACAGATTGGCCACAAGCCACCTCCCAGATGGATCGGTCTGGCAATTTGATATCGAGCCGTGTAAGCCCTTTTTGACCAGAATTGCCACCCCTCTATTGTGGGCTGACTGCTGAGAGGTACAAAAACAATCTATCCAGGGAACCCTGGAGAAAAGAAGGGAACTTTCCGTTTGACTCAGGTGGGTCTCCTGTAAAATACAGACCTGGGCCGAAGAGAGCTCAAGATGTTTTAAAATCAACCTTTGCCTACGGGGGCACCTTAACCCATTGACATTCCAGGAAGTGAAAATGACCCTTCTCCCCATATTACGATTACAGGCCATTACTTTGGATTAAACCTACAGACCAGCTATTCCCAAGACCAATATTTGATGTGAGATGAGATACATTTTTTTTATTTTTTACCCACTGCTCCCCACCCGTGTTCACCCTCCCACCCTTAGCCCAACCCCCCCTGTGCCTCCCTCCACCTTGAGGAACCCTCCCTTCCAATAGGCGAGCCTATTCGACCCCCCCCACCCCCTGGACTAAGAAAAAGAAGTGTTTCAAAAAGCATATATCTGCTTAAAAAAACTAACTTAAACCACATTAAGCCACATTGAGTATTAATTATTTTTAACCCTCATATTTTACTTCTACCTAAGATACAAACCGAAGACCTATTTCCCTATGCTACTTTTGATCCTCTCTATTAAAGCGTCCGCTTCTTCTCCAGTTTTAGTTTGGTGCATCTGATTATTCCACATTACACGGAGAAGAGCGGGAAACTTCAGTTGAACCTTAGCTCCAATGCCTTTCAACTCCTCCATTCTTTTCCCCAGCTCCCACTGCCTAGAAGCCGCTGCATGAGATATATCAGATCTTATTTGGAAGGAAAAAGGAGTTGGCCCCCTAAAGTTAATGGAGCCCTCTTTAAGAGCGGAGGACAGAATCAATTCCTTTAGTAGGTCAGAAAATTAATCAGTATTTTCCTCTGTTTTGACTTGGCTGGGTTCCTCCTAAAGGGATCTCTGTGTATTCTCTGAATGTCATGAACGAGATCCATCTCTGGTGCACCTATCAGGACAGTCTCTTTTAAAAGAGATATGATGAACCCCTTTAAGTCGGCGCCCTCCAGGGTTTCTGGGACATTCAGGATTCTTAAATTGTTCCGGCGGGAATAATTTTCCAAGTGTTCTAAGTCCTCTCTAAGGTCCTTATTCTGAGCTAGTACTTTAGCCAGCTCCCCAGCTGTTGAATTGATAGAGTCGTTTATTTTCGGGATCTCCAACTCTATTGCGTCAGTTCTTAGTGAGACCTCATCCAATCTGTTGGAGAGGGCCTCGCAAGAGGCTTGGATGGCTGCCTGATTAGTCTCGGAGGTATTAAATCTTTTGGATAGCTCTGCTTGGTTCATCTCGGACACCTTGAATCTATTCGACATTTCCTCTTTGATAGTAAATAGAATGTCAGCAAGAGCGTGCGGCTCTGTTCCTGTGGTTGCTAAGCATGAAGCCGACTCTACATTTGCTAATACAGGACCCAATGCCGTAACTGTACCCATCCTATCCAGGCCATCTGGTAAAGACTTTACGTCTGACGGGGGAGAAATAGCAGAGCTAGACCCCCCCCCCCCCCATCCTGAGAGGTCTCTTCCATTCCTGTCTGGGCTCCTTGCAAGGGGGAGTATCTATTAGTGAGAGGTATACTGGAGAACACCTCTGCTGTAATCGACTCGTGGGTAAGAGCACCCCCCCTTTCCACAGGAGACCCAGCGACCGGAACCAAACCAGGCTCAATCGTTTTCGGGCGAGTGCTAACTAAGACAGTAGGAGTAGAGGGGACGGAGGCAGGGGCAATGGTACTCGAGCTTGAAGACATAACCTTGTAGTATGGTCAATGTCTTGGGTTTCTTTGTTCTATGCCATCATAAAATCATGGCAGTGTGCATTTTGTTGCTGTGGTGTCCATTGTAGGGTACAGCACATTTATTTCACTCCTACTGCAAAAAAAAACCAGGACCAATATTTTAACAAATAAGCCAGTTTGCACGTTATTACCTCAACACCTGCAGCTGGGACTAGATCAACAGCTACTTAGGGTCATGCGCAAGAACGCCCCATTATATTCTAGCAAGGTAGTTTTAATTGGGAGAGATTAGGTGGTGTGTATATATAGACATAGATTTACCATCTACAGATAGTATATTCGTTTCTTTCCTTGTAGTGACTGAGATTACGACGAATCACGTGAAGAATGCCAGGTCGCCTATAGATGAGGCAAGTGTTCAGAGGTATTGAACTAAGTACCACATGATTAACGATATAACCTGCAAAATGAGATTGATAAGAGTTTCCTATAAGTAATTGTCCATTATTTTAGGACAACGAGATTGATGAATGGGGCCAATGCTGATGCCTATTTGCTCTGAAGTTTGATTAATTTGGACTGCATACAGGTATACTTCAGGTTTTAATTGAGATATGGCATGATGAAGTTGGGTCAGTTTGGCACACAGTCACACTACCGGTGTGTATGTGCATGTGGTGTTGACCTTTTCTATCTTTTTACACCCGCACCTGGGTATTATTTCTCCCCGAGCGCCCCGCCGGTGTGGTGCGGTTCCATTTGTTTTTGTCACTTTTGATTGAATATTTTTATAGATTATAGATTTGTTCAGTTAGAGTCACTGAATTTTTGAGACGTCTCCTTCCTTCCGAGCACTGCATGGGCAAATAAGGGATAGATTTAAGTACGATAGAACATATGATTTATATAAGTTTAACCATTGTTGTAGAGTGTACCCCCGTCCTGAGGAAGCCAATAAGAAAGTGGAGGCTGAAACGCGACCGCGTCGACACACACACGAAGGAGGAGTCCGCCTATTGTTTCAATTAAAACATTAGTGATTTGGCATAATGAATTAAGATAGAGGGATGACACCTCTTATGCCAAGAGGACTACCTTTGAATGTATCACTGAGATGGAGAAGTGTACATTTTTAAGAAGTAGTTAGGGGAGAATATATATGATGTATTTGTTGTATATATGATTGTGTATATATGGATTGTTTTGCAAAATATTTTTGAATACTCGTGATGAATTTGTCTAGTTTTGTGTATAATTCATTCTGATGCTCACTAATGGATGTTTGCATCTGAAAAATAATCATTGAATTTGCTATAAGAAATTGTGTTCTGCCAAGGTAATTTATAAACTCTTGTGCAAAAATAAAAGAGAGATTTATCCCTCTATACCAATTGTTTGTATATTATAGATGTTTCTATGCCCAGGTATAGGAGGGTCATTTGGGCATTCCCCGTAGTGTTCTTTTTGGATTAAAAAAAGAAAGCAGTTACTCGAGCGTTGCAGGCAGGAGAAAGTAATTTAAGAAAATAGTGCTCACAGACTAATTAAAACATACCGAGTGTGCATGTAACAGGGGTAGTCCTTATGGGAGGTTACAACAGGAGAAAAGGCGGTACTAAGGAGGGACAACTAAGCCTATTAACAAATCAAAAGCTACCATTTACAAAGGACAGGAACAAGAGCCAGTTGAAAAGATGGCGGAAAATTGACGGAGCTTAAAGTCCATGCCTAAATGCAGCATGTCTCGAAGAAACGGCGCAAGAGCTGCCTAGGTGAAACCTAAAAAGGATCCCAAGGTAATTGCCACCAAAATATGATACAAGGAAGCCATGGGGCAGAAGTCCTGGTTATGTCCAAAATGTTCCTGGGTGTCTGGTAGGAGGAAGGATCCAATTCTTCAAGCAGGCCTGGGAGAAATCTACATAATACACTTTGGTCTTGTGAATAATCAACAATGATTACCAGACTGAGTTTGGCTCTTCCTCCGGATTCAAGAGTCAAGGGCACTCCATGGGCAAAATGCTCAGAAATGAAAAGGGCGTTTGTTCAAGCAATCCAGGAGCTTCAGGAAAAGAGATCAATAATTTCTGTCCCTCCTCAGGAAGTAGGTAAGAGGACATACTTAAGTAGTTTTCCAGTTTGAAAGGTTCTTGAGGTTTCAGGGTGGTGATCAGCCTCAAGGAGGTCAATCGATGGATGGAGGCAATTCACTTCAACTATATAAAAAGTAATTATTTTAATCCCAGTGGTGCACTTTATAATCGCCCTGAATTTGAGACGTTCATATTTTCATGTTGCAATTCTTAAATGGCTCCAGACGTACCTGAGATTTTGTGTTTAAGGGTGCCACTTTCAACTCCAGTATTGTCTTTCGGTTTGAGGTCTGGCCCCATGGACTCTACGATGGTGATTGCTCCTCTTGTAGAACATTTGTATCTGCAGGGCTGGTCTCTGTTCCTTTATGTACTACAGGCTTCTCCATGCTCCAAGTTATAAATGAGAGCAGGCCTAAAGGTGGTCTGCATCTGTCTGAAGACTCATGGCTTTCCTTCTAAATGAGGCAAAATGCCTGATGGTGCAAGGTTCAGAACAGACAGACCTTCTACCAGAAGTCTGAGCAGTTATAATCCAAGACCTGTTGGAGAAGTTGTTCGGGATGGCTCAAGCTGCAGCAAGATTCTGGCTGAAAATTCAGAGGCACATGGCTCGTTTGACCTCGGATGATCCACATAAAAAAAATCTGGAAGCCCACTACATTGAATTATGAGACATTGATTCCAGTTTCCCAGTCAATCAGAAATTCTTTAAGGTTGTGGATGATATTGGAGAATATTAGCAAAGGGTTTCCTTTTCCGTCAGACCCTCCAGTAGTGATAACTAAGGATGCCATCTGCTTGCAAGGGGTGCAACATTGGAAGGCAGTTTGATACTGGGTCTCTGGTCTCCTCCGGAGTGCCTCCACTCTTTCAACTGGAATGAGTTATTGGCTGTGTTTAAAACCCTCAAGCATTTTGAGACTGGTATTAAGGATCACCAAGTATTGATAAAATCCAACAACATGGTCACAGTCTCGTACATAAATCACCAGGGAAGAACTACACTTCATTGAGAATTGTCTGCAATCTTTTGGGGTCCCAAACAAAGAATCTCTTGTTAACTCAGAATGTGATTCACATTAGGGAAGTGGAGAATACACTAGCAGTTTCCCCTAACAGGAATGTTGTATCTTCCCTGGAAATGGTTCTGACCTATCAGGATTTTCAGGAATGTTTCAGAAGGTTTGGGACCCCGGAGACAGACCATTTTGCTACTGCGAGCAAAGCATAAGTTCTGATCTTTTGCCCCAAATTTCAGTAACTGGCATGGCAAGCAAATGGATTTAACCTAGATCTCTGGCTTAAGGTAAATGTTTGATTTGTTCAGCATTCCGTCCATCAGCTGTTCTTTTTGCATTTGTCACCCTAAGTGGGAAGGGTATACCCAGACGTCGGTCCTGTGCTTGATATGCCACAAAATTCAAGCTAACCTGGCTGAGGAGGGGCGATACCCTGAATCCAGGCCAAGGATTCTTGTTTGTGGTCCAGGGAGGACCTGGCTTGGCAATTCGGGCTGGACTGTTCCCTTGGTGAGCAGGGTCAAGACTGACTTGCATATGGCTGGGTCCATACTGGAATGGTAAGGCAAGCAAAAAAATGATGGATTCAACACAGATCTGTGACTGGGGTGAATGTTTGATTTGTTCAGCATTCTGTCCATCATTTGTTCTTTTTGCAATTTTTTTATTTTATTTCAGATGGGTGTTAGACCTGGCATCATTGGCGTGGGTCTCTCCCTCTCTTCTTCTTTTCTTTTTTTTTATGTTGGCTGAATTTAGATGCTCTGGGCACCGTACCACTGCTAATCAGTGCCACAGCCCGAATGCTCCCTGTATATTAATGACTGTATGACTTAGGATAACCATAATGCCTAGATCTGTGTAGCATGTCCAATGGAGAGTTACCTACCATTTCACTGTCGCTACTGTGACATGATCTGTTCTCATAGGCCAGTTAAGGATTACTTTCTATCATCCTATCTGGCCCCAGGAACCTGATAGGAACTTCGAGTTTGATATGTTTGTGCTCAGGACATTGAGAGACACCTTTTAGTAAGGACCGTTTACATATCCCATGTTTAGAAATGCCTCATCTGAAAACGCGGTAGTTTCTTGACTAAGCTTTACTGTAGGCTTTGCGAGTATGTGTGTTGACCGTCTGGTTTTGGAGCAGCAGGGCCAGCTGGGTCAGACATGGCTGGAAGAGAGAGATCGGTATTCAGACCCTGGGGAGGGGTGACTCTTTGATCCAAGCAGGGCCGTGCCTAGCACGGTGAATGATGGCTCCACCTCCCACTGGGTGTCTGATAGCAGACCCCCTCATTCTGAAAGGGCAGTATGTCACCTTATAAACCAAGTGCTCTCTTACCACACCGAACTGGTTCTGACTGGAGTCAGTGATTTGTGACCTTAGAGAACAAACGCTTTTTAGGTATAAAATGCTGCTCTGGAACTTTGTCCGAGTTTGTTCCTGCTGTATGTCAAGACGACACTCTGTCCGAGTGAACAGAGAAAAGGACTTTGAAACCTTCACCAAGCTTGCCGAAGAAGCTACCCGAGGGCCTGAATCGAGAGCGCCTCCTGCAGAAGTCTCAGGGACATTAGACTTCACCCTGTCAGCCGTCGGAATTCCTGTGCGAGGAATTCTGCTTGCAGGTGAGGCCTCCGTCGAGTAATCTGGAGCCTCTAGTTCTACTGTGAGAACCGCGGACTGGGCACCTTTGAAACATTCGCTGAACCTGTGCGGGCTGCTGCAGCTGCTGAGAGCCCGCCTGAATCTGAACCTTTGAACCTTTCGCTGGATCCGTGTGGGCCGCTGCAGCTAAGAGAGAGAGCTGCCGTCACTGAGAGCCCGCCTGAAACTGCACCCTTGAACCTTTCACTGGATCCGTGTGGGCCGCTGCAGCTAAGAGAGCTGCCTCTGCTGAGAGTCTGCCTGAATCTGAACCCTTGCACCTTTCGCTGGATCCGTGTGGGCCGCTGCAGCTAAGAGAGCTGCCGCTGCTGAGTGCCCGCACCCTTGCCAACGTTTACATCATCGTGGTTCGTCCTGTGGGCCGCCGCAGCTAAAGAGATGCTGCCGCTGAGTGCCCGCACCCTTTGCCACTGGGCATCATCCTGATTCGTCCTGTGGACCGCCGCAGCTAAGAGGGAGCTGCTGCCGCTGAGGGCCCGCACCCTTTGCCACTTTGCATCACTGGGATTTGTCCTGTGGGCCGCCGCAGCTAAGAGAGAGCTGCTGCCGCTGTGTGCCCACACCTTGTTCACCCTTGTCGAGGATTGTTGCGATCGTCTCGTGTGCCACCGCAGCTAAGAAAGAGCTGCTACCGCTGTGAGCCCACCACGGAGCTGCACAACGAGAGTCTTCGCCACCACCAGCCTGGGCCGCCGCAGCCCCGTGCTGTGCCTCTGAGAGCCTGCCTGTCCCTGAGTGCCCGAATCATTGTGGGTGCACGCTATGGACCTCTGAATCCCGGACTTGTGGTCGCTGGGAGTCCGCCTGTCATCGTCTCTGCTTCTTCGAGAAGCTGCGTGCTGTGTCCCCTTTCACCAACAGGCATCTGGTGCGCAACGGATCCCGTAGGCCCCGGCCTTGAACTCAGTCAGTGTCACGTTCTGGTGAATACGTATTGCCTTTTGGAGTCCCTACTGGTTGACGTGAGTTGTAGTTGTTGAAACTCTTTGAGAATTTCGAGTTAAACTGTTAGATAAAGTTATATTATTTTTCTATACCTACCTGAGTTGTCCTTTTGTGGTGTCGTTACTGCCATGGTGTACGTGGTCATAAATGCTTCACACACTGCCTCCGAGATAGGCCTAGCTTCTCGTGCTACGTTACCACAGGGTTGAGCAGGGGTTGTCAAAGGGGATAGCCCACTTGCCCTGACTTAGGAAGAAGGGTCCTTATTTGGACATTGGCGCCCGCCATTGCCTACTAAAGACCCCATTTCTAACAATGGGCAGTTCTTGAGAGATGGATGCTCTTTTAATGTCTTTGCTCCATCTCTGATGTTGACCAGGCTTCAGAGAGAAGAGAGGAAAATCATTCTGTAAGTACCTTTTTGCCCAGGAGATTCTGGTTCTCCCTGTTGGAGTATCAGGCAATTTATGGAAAGTTCCCTCTTGTATTTCCCCCTTTTCAGAGCATGAAGGAGTTAGTTTTAAATGAGTTAGTCTTATCAATTTGTAGGTTGTGAGTAGGATGTTGAAGCAGAAAAGGCTTCCTTCCTGTTTGGGAGAAGTGAACGAAATTCCTAGAAAAGTGGCCACTCTTAAATCCTTTGTTCGGCATTGGAAATCTTTGCAGAAATTGTGCATTTCCAATGCTAAGGTACTTCCACATTGTGAGATTTCTGATACCTTCTATTTCCTTTGAAAGGGCTTTTTTTAATACTAATTTGTCACTTTCAATCTTTATGTCTATATGGGCAGCAATAAGAACCTTTAGAGAACCGTGTGGCTCTTTACAGGAAGGAGAGAAGTTAGAGTATTGCCTCTTGAAGAGTTTTTTTTCCCTATCTGAACCTTCTACATTATTTTACTTTTGAACCTTTAGAGTTTTGTAAATTAAACCTGATATTGCTTGTTATTGTTGGCAAGGTTAATTTGTGCTTTGGTATTCCTCATTAATAATGACTGGGGTGAGGGGTGTAGAAGTAATAGCCCTATCATATAATAGTATCTTTGCTAGTCGTACTCATCACAGTTATTACCTTGTTCCCCGTCAGCACTTGACATTGTTATTTTAAATTTGTATATAAGGCACAACAGCTACCCAAAAAGGGTTTCCCGGCGCCCGCCAGAACAGGAGCAAAAGAAAAAAGAAAAACACGTCAGCACTTGACATTGTTATTTTAAATTTGTATATAAGGCGCAACAGCTACCCAAAAAGGGTTTCCCGGCGCCCGCCAGAACAGGAGCAAAAGGAAAAAGAACAACAACTTACTGATTGAAAAGCCAAGTTTTAAGTGACTTGCGGAAGAGTGTAAAGTTAGTTTGGGTGCGAAGAGAGAAGGGAAGAGCATTCCACAAAACAGGGCCCAAGTAAGAAAAGGAGCGGCGGCCCATACGGGATAATCTAATCCTAGGCACCTGGAATCTAGCCTGAGTAGTGGACCGAAGAGTGCGTGAGGGCAGATAGGGGTGAACTAAGTTTTGCAAATATTGAGGAGCCTTGACAAGCTTCATTCTGAACATGTAGCTCAGAGCTTTAAACTTAATCCGGTTCTCAACCCTGAGCCAATGGAGGTCACTCAGGGAGCCAGAGATAGAGGCTGCTCTGGGAACCCGACAGAACAATCTGGCAGCGGAGTTCTGTACCCGCTGTAGCTTGCGTGTCACATCTTTATTGGCTCCAAGGTAGAGAATGTTACCGTAGTCTATAAGTTACAATAGCCTGGACTACGGTTCTCTGGGTAGGACTAGGTAGCATCCAAACCATTTTCTTCAGCCATTTCAAAATGGTGAAACAGGTTGCAGCCACCTTCATGGCTTGTTGACGCATAGATAGTAGGTCGTCAATGATGAAGCCAAGGTTGCGAGCATGCTGGGAAGGCTGCAGCAGCACACCCATTTCTGTAGGCCAATGTTGCGGGCCCCAGAGATCTTTGTCTTTCCCCCAGAATCAAGACCTCTGTTTTTTCACCATTAAGCTTAAGAAAATTGGCTTGCATCCAAGATGCAATTTTGCCAAGCCAAATCCGGAGAGCCGATCGTTCTGATTTCTTCCCCCCAGAAAGAGAAAAAATAATCTGGGTGTCATCGGCATATGAAAATACCGACAACCCAGCCTCCTCAACGATCGCTGCCAGGTGTATAACATAGATATTAAATAACAGAGGACTAAGGGTAGACCCCTGGGAACTCCACAGGGAGAGGAGTGGATCTTTGTGTTGGCTGCAGAAGAAAAGACCTGGAATGTGCGATCAGTGAGGAAGGAAGTTAGCCAGCTAAGTGCAGGACCAATGACCCCCAAAGATTGTAAAGCCTTTAACAACACGGCGTGAGACACCGTGTCAAAGGCCGCGCTTAGATCCAGTAAAACAAGAGCTACCGTATCACCAGCATCCAAACGCTGGCGTAGCATTTCTGTAACGCCAAGGAGAGTAGTTTCAGTGGATTATCCGGTTCTGAAACCAGATTGCGATGGATGAAGAAACTTGTGAGTTTCGATGAAATGGGACAATTGACCATGAATGTGCTTCTCCAAAACCTTGGAAAATACTGGAAGTAAGGAGATTGTCCGATAGTTCGAAGACAACGTAGGGTCAGAATTGGCCTTTTTTAGCAAAGGAATAACCATTGCATGCTTCCAGTCAGAGAGAAAGAAGGACTCCTTTAAAGAAGCATTTAAAAGTTCCATGATAGTTGTAAGTACTGGCAGTTCAAGCTGCTGCAGTACTGTGATAGGAAGGGGGTCACGGGGGAGCCAGATTTAATACTACCTAGATGCTGTTTGAGGGTAATAATATCTAGTGGTGGCCAATGTTCCAACTTATTGGTGAAGTCTGTCATACGCGCATCTTTGCAATCCATCACAGGGGCAGCAGAATTTGTTGGCTTATTACAGTTCAAGGTGGAATATATTATTTCCACTTTGTCTGTAAAAAAATTGAGCAAGGTCCTCGCATTGCACTTCATTCAGACTGGGGGGAATGGGCTGAGTGGCAGAGCCTGATAATTCTTTAACCATCTTAAATAATGTTTTAGAGCAATTCTGTGCATCAGTTATAGTTGAAGAGACATAGTCTGCGCGTGCTGCCCTACAAAGAGAATGATACTCTCTTTTAGCACGTAAATAGGCAAGTTTGGCATCCGGCGCATAGAATATGGAAAGACGTTGGAGGAGGGTCTTACATTTAGTTTTCTCAATTTTTAGCCTGTCTGAAAACCAAGGGGCAGGAGGACAGTGATTGTTTACCTTCTTAATGGAGGGAGGAAGGCAAATGTCCGTGACTTTCTGAATCCAATTTTGAAAAGCCACTAAATCTGAAGTAAACCTGTTCTTAAAGATAGGGGCATTGGTGGATACAAGTTTATTAAAGATAACAATATCCAACTTTCTACAGTTCCTAGTTAGTTTTTGAGTACCACAAGTCTCCATATGTGAATTCTTTGTAATCACTAGCCTGAAACCAACCAAAAAGTGGTCAGACCAACACAAATTAGTAAAAATAGGGTCTAGTAAGTGACCAGCTTTGTGGATGGGGCCTGAGTTACAGAGCAGAATATTTATTGCTGCCTAATCCGAGATGAAGGTATTACTAATAATACATGCAGGATCCTCCAAATGGAGATTAAGACCCCCCACAATAGAACATTTTTCACAGCTAAGAAGGAAGGGTGTAACTAGATCTGGGAAGGTAGTGGCCCATGAGCCAGATGGCCCAGGTGGGCGATGGACCAGTATCCCCGAAAAAGTGAAATGAGGATTTAAGGTCAATTTAAACACTGCAGATTCGCAGCCAGTAATCAGCAAACCATCACATTTACAACTATATGCGCTTTCATAGATTATTGCAATTCCTCCACCTATTTTGACCTTCTTGTCTTTCCTAACTATAGCATAATTGGGCGGCAGAGCTTCGGCTACATCCGGTCCAGAGCTGGTATTGAGCCATGTCTCTGTAAGAAAGATAGTGTCGGGCTGTTTGTCTAATAAAAAATCTAATCGAATTATGGCATTCATTTGAGCCTAATATAGTTGGGGGAATGCTGTGGAAGTCTGCTCTTATAGCATCCATATTGAGTGGGTGGGCTTTCCCTTTTAGCAGTTCCTGTGGTTTTCTGTTGCACTGAGGTGGCATCACCTCATTAGTAATGAATTGCATAACTAGGATAAATTAAGACTTGATGTAACTGGCGTAACTGCAGCCACTGACTAACTTCATTTTCAGTGACTGCATTCTTTCTCACACTGAGCACTTCTGCACACAAGGTAGTTCCCTTTAGTGCGCGTTTTTGCTTTTACTTTAGAATTAGTGCTGCCTTTGTGTTTACAGCCTGATGTGATAACAGATTGCTTTCTACCAGTTGTGAGCAAAGGGCACATTCCAGCTTTATCAGTTCCGGTCCCCTGCCAGCTCTGTTGTAAATTACATTTAATGTCCTTTGTTTATCTGACTGCTGGCATTTCACAGCAGAGCAGATTGAGTACTCTTGAAACTGTTCTGTATCAAGTTATTCTCATTTTGTTTTACTATTCAAGCAGTACACAAACTGAAAGATTCAGTAATATACAATATTAAGTGGACAATTGTTGGTGATTGTGGACTCTGTTTTCCAAAATGACTCAATTTATTTATTTTTAGAGTTTTATATAGCGCCAACTTGACCCGAGGGTATCCGAGCATTTTACAGAATGTGCATAGCAACCTTTACAGCCAATATACAAGGAGAATAGTAAAATACATTTACAGACAGTATACAAGAAAGGAAAAAAGTAAAGCAATGGGTATACATGGTAATATGTAATTGATGGTGAGATAGAACGGGTAGTGGGATAGACAGGCCCCATTCATGCCCTCACCCCGCAGGCTTTTCCTCCCTTTGAGGGAGAGAAAGTCTGCAGGGGTGGGGGAACTTTGCTCAGGAAGAAAAATGGCCTTTATTGTGTTTATTTGCAGAACTTGTAATACTTCTTTGTTTTTGTTTGCTTCTATCTCTCTTGCCTTCTTTCTTTCCTTCTTTTCATTGTCTTTCCTTTTTCGTTTCATTCCTTTCGTTTTTTCTTTACTCTTTTTTCTCTCGCTTTTTCTCTTGCTTTCTTTCTGTCATTTTAATTTTCTTTTGTTCCTTTCGTTACTTTTTCTTTCTTTATTCTATCTTTTCCTTCTCCCCTTCTCTTTCATGTTTTTTGTGCTTATCTTTGTCTTTACGTCATTATTTTTCATTTGTTCTTTATTTCTTCGTCTTTCCTTTTTCTGTAAATCGGTCTGTTTTTCCTTCTTACTTCCCTTCTCGTTCTGTTTTCCCTCTTTATTTCTTTTTATTTTTGCCGCCTTGCTTTCATTCTTTGATTCATTCATTCTCTTTTTCTTTCTTTTTCCCTTTCTTTCTCTCTCAAAGGCAAGAGACTGGCAACCAACGCCAGAACAGTTGGATTGTTTAGGTCCATGTTACCCAAGACCTTTTGATTTTACTAAAAGTATGTGTTTGATGTAGTTACTTATAGGAGCTCTTGCCTTCTAAATAAAGACAATGGCGGGGTAGGCACCCGCCTCAGTAGAAATAGCACGCGGGGTGGGCACCCTCTATTGAAATATGCAAAAATGCAGCAACACAGCGGCAGATACGCAGGGTGGGCTCCCGCTTAATTCAAATTAGCAAATGTGCGCCATAACGCGGGTTGGGCACCCCCGAGAGTAGCAAAATGCGGGGTAGGCTCCCGTGGTATTTTTAAATCTGCCGCTCTCCCTGGCAGCATGCGGAGTGGGCACCCGCTCAGTTCAAATATCCAGCAGGGCGCATAAATGTGGGGTGGGCTCCAGACGATTTTCAGAGCACAGGGGGGAATCCCTCAAGGCACGTTGCAGCCTCAGCACTGCAGGATCCACGCTCCTTCACTGGCCACTTGCATACAGCGCTGCCCCGGCGCTAGGTCCCACCAAGAGCTTCAGGGCCACAAGGCAGCACTCCTCTTCTCCTGGTACTCCACATGTAGCGCTCATGTGGTGCTAGGGGGCCAGGGGCACACAGTCCCCACACATGAAAGTAGCGCCCACGCTCCTCACCTCCTGGGAGTACAGTCAAGCCCAATATAGCACTCCCAAGGCGCTAGATCCCACAAAATAAAGCTGTAGCGCTCATGAGGTGCTAGGGCAGGAGAGCAGGCAGGCAATACTGGGCAAGTTCAGCAGGCAGGGGGCACTCCTCAAGACAGGACAGCAGTTCCGGGGAACGGTCATCCCCCATCCAGTGGCACTCCTCCTGGCATCGCAGTCTTCACTCCAGCAAAGGGCTCTCCCTGGCCTTGTGGACAGCAGAGGTGTACAGATGGGCTCAGGGGCCAGCACACAGGCCCTTGCGGCGGTACCTCCTGGCAGTGTGTCCCCTCACAGTCACGTCTACGCTCAGTCTGAGCACATGGAGGCACAGCCCCCCTATATATACACCCCCCTCACCCCACCTACCAGAAAGGGCCAGAACCTTCTAGAAGGTTCCTAGCAGTTCCAGTCCCAACTGTCACTGTGGGGGAGGTGTAGGGCACCCTGTCACTTCAAACACTAGACCGCCAACACACCGCAGGCAGGCGGCACAAACACACAGCAATGGCGTCCATTTTAAAAGTGACATTTTTTATAATGGTGAAAATGAACTAATGCACACCATTGCGCAGCTTTTGATCACACACATATAGCAAAAAGGGTAGGGGGGAAAGGTGAAAAAGTTCAGGATGACCCTGCAAGCAGGGCCAAGTCCAACAGTCGGTCTGACCAGTTGACTGCAATGTGGCATGTCAGCAAGCAAGGGGTATTCGGATATCTCTTCCTCTGCCTGGAAGCTTTAAGACTGTGGTCTTGGGCACATCGCCAAGGGATCTGGCTCACCGCCAATCACCTTGCGGGGTCTCTGTATGTCCAAGCCTTCAGTCGAGCTGGTGTTACCTTACCGATCACGACTGGTGTCTTCTACCACAGGTAGTCCAGAACATCTTCACCCGGTGGGGCACACCTCAAGTCGACTTACTTGCTTCCTCGGAAATTGCTAATTGCCAGCAGTTCTACTCCTTGCAGTATCTGTTAAGGGGAACCTTGGGAGACCTGATTCAGTTGAAGTAGAACTTTCAGCTGCATTATGCGTTTCCCCCATACTCTTGATTTTTCAGGTTCTGAAGAAGATTCTCCAAGACCGCCAAAAGTAATTCTCATAACCCTGGATTAGCCTAGAAGGGTGCAGTACGCAGACCTTCTGCACATGTCCCCGGGTCCACCTGCCATTCAGAGGGAATGGTTCTGCACACCAATCCACGAGGCTTCCACCTACATGCTTGGAGATTGAATGGTGACAACTGATCTCCTTTTAGCTTCCACCACAGGTGGTAGGCTTAATTTTATTTGAATGTTGCCCCTCCACTAAGTCGTCCTATTCCGGCAGATGGGACAACATTGTTGTATGGTGTGCAGACAATGCTGTGGTTCCCTTGCAGGCCAAGTTATCCCAGTTTGCGCTTTCCCTAGCTGCAAGAGGATGTGCTATTGACACTGTAAAGGGGTATTTAGCTGGCTAGTCTGCATTCCTCTGTTTGCTGGATAAGCCATCTCTGTTTAAGTCCCCATTTGCCATGCGTGTTCTTAATGGCCTGACTAATCTTTTTCCTCCCACTTCATTTGTAGTTCCTTAATGGGACTTGAATTTGGTTCTCACTTTGATTCGGAACTCTGTTTGAGCCCCTGCATAGTTGTAGCCTTCGCATGTTGACCCTCAAAACAGTATTTATGGTTGCCGTTGCATCTGCTAGAAGGGTCAGTTAGTTAAGGCTATTAGCTGTCATCCTCCATTCCTACCGTCTTTCTAGACAAGTTTCTAGACAAGTTGGTTTTGCGAACCAGGGCTGCTTTCCTCCCTAAAGTGGTCTCTTCCTTTCAGCTTGCTCAATCCATCAGCCTTCTACCTCTCGCCTCATCCTACGAAGTAGGAGTAACGGTTGCATTGGTTTACCCTAGGCGATTGGTTTATTACTACCTGGACCACGCAAAGGAATGCTGGTCAGCTGACCAGCTCTTTTTGGGCTATTGTGGAACCAAAAAAGGAAAGGTTATTCAGAAGAGGATTCTATCTGGCCTGATCATCCTATGCATAAAGACTTGTTACGTTTTAGTCAAGAAGGAGCCGCCTTAAGGGATCAGGGTCCATTCCACCAGGGCTAAGTTCACCACTTCTGCACTAGCTTGGGGTGTCCTGATAGCAGAAATCTGTAAGGCGGTGATGTGGGCTTCCTTCCAAACCTTTGCTAAGCATTAATGCCTTGATGCGGAGGTGCGCATGGACAGGCACATTGCTAGATCCATCTTGCAGGATTTCTTGGTTTAAATCATCCATCAAGCCTCCTCCTGGGCAAGGTATTGCTGTGAAATATTTTCAGCAGGTGAGGAATCTGCATGTGGAAGTATCCGTCAGAAGAATAATTTACTTACCTTCGGTAACAATTGTTCTCGAATCTACCTGCAGTTTACTCACCAACCTGCTCCCCTCCCCTTTTAATGGATGTGTTATAGGAAAAGTTGGTAAGATCCCAGCTACAATTTTATTGGTACTGCAATATTTCTTGATTTTAGTCTTGCTCTCGCCTCTAAGGCTTGGAAAAAATGGAGCGAAACTGACTATGCACCAGGGTGGGTGCTTTATGGCCTAAGTGGCTTTGCCTGAGGTCACGTCTGATGCCGACTGAGTCCAGTGCCCTCTAATGGCGACATCCTATCTTTTACATTTTCTGAATCTAGTCTGACACCTGGGGATTGTTCTACAGGTGATGAATTTGCAGGTAGAGGATTCACCAGAAATTTGTTACCACAGGTAAATAACATTTTCTTATGTTCCTTAGCTTTTGAAAGCACTGGTCTGTTGATAGGGTGTTCCACAAATGAACAAGGGTGTCTTTTTTTGATAATGTGGACAGGGCATTTAGATTAACCAAAGAAATAGAATTGGCTGATTCAGGAGCATTACATTTCTATTGCATTCTTTGCCTCTCTCCGTAGCTCATTGAAGTGTGTTAACCTAACTGCATAAGCACCAGCTGCAAAATAGGCTCTCTACAGCCTAATCCTCTTCTCTATCTATGACGGCACTAAAAAGAAGGCATTAAGCCCAATCCTTCTCCCTTCCCCCCCAAGTAGTACTGGGCTGAGCTAGCTCTAGATGGATAGACCAGCCCTGAGGGCTTGAGTTCCGGTTGAACCTGTCTTTATATGGTGCTACTCAGTCTGCCTTTTGAAGTTTCCCACTTGAGTTTATGCCATGTCTTAGATGTATGTGGCAAAGTCGCATGTTGCCTGAACATAGTATAGGTATTTTCAGATCCTACTTCAGAAACTAATTTAAGCCGAGGAACATCATAAGAGATTGGTAAGGTGCATGCAGCAGAGGTTGTGCCTTTGCTTCGTCATTGCTGGTGGGCTTCTGTGAGGGAAAAAAAACTGTCACATCATGCCAACACAATGGCCTTGCAGCGACTCATTGTGCCCAAGGTAGATGCTGCCTCACCTGGCTCCTGCTCAGGTTGGGTCAAGCCGCTGAGATAGCCTGCAGTGTGTTGGCTTAAGATGACAGATGGTACCTGTGGCTGTTTGAAGGAGGAATCCTGCATTTCACACGTCCTGAGCAACACTCTGGTCTCTTTGAAATGCTGGTACACAGACCACATGTCTTCTGTGGGTATCACACATATGCTATGCTTTTCAATTATTGATGAAAGTGCACACAGGTTGGGGCTTGCTCACAGAGTAATAAATGGCAAACCTGCAGAGGACAATGTGATACCTGCACTGAGAAAATTACCATCAGGATAAAGGCTGTTCTTGTCCTCTGTAGTGTATAAGAATCTTATTTAAATGATTTTTCCTTCTTTGGAAGACTTGTTGCACATACTAAGCCCCTCAAACCACATACTCAGCATACAATTTCTGTCTCATGACCGGTCATAAAATGGAAAGCTTTGGAGCTGCTGCACCGTTTTGTATCATCAGGCTATCCATTAGATCAAGCGTGGTTAGCTGGTGACCAGCTTTTCTTTTAACCAATCCAGTGCTGCCTTGCATTCTCAGTGATAAGTCTATCTACCCTTTCTCCTCCTACCTTAGTAACTGACATGTTCAAAGAAGGATCTACCTTGGTGCACAGTAGCTCTCTGCCCATTCAGTTGACTTCAAAAAGAAGTGTCTCCTGGAGACTACCTTGGTGATTTAGGGCTGTAATTGAAGCGTAACAGTCAGTGGTTTGTTGGATCCTGTCTCTGGACTGGTCTTTCCAGGATCCTTAATAATCAGTGATTTTCCAGGAAACGAGAAGCACCAGTCTTCTGGCCGGAGGACTGCGGAGAAGCTTGCGCCCAAGGGAATATCAGTTTACGTTACTACAAAGTTCAGTTATGGCAGCAGCAGTCGACGGTGGATAGGCTTGTGTAGTAATAAACTTTAAAAGTCCCCAAATTGTCAGCACTCTACTCTCTCTGAAAACATGCCATCTAGACCCATTCACAGGAATTAGCCTCCTTCTACCAGACTTTTTCTATATCCAACATCAAATGCTTTACAGGGCCCACAGCAACCCAATTACATTGAGATGGCCCCTAAATATTCCAACTGAGGGCAGATGGGACCCCCCCCCCCCCCCGACGCTCAATATATAATATATCAGTAAATGATAGATTTGGGGTTTTGGAGGAGTTTGATTGACAAGTGGTGACTCTGACAACAGACGGGGAACTAGGAAGGCAGTGGCTGGATAGGGAATTAGACGACTGTAGTGGGGACCTTCCGACTCAGACAGTGTGTTAGGCGCTGGGGCCATCTAGCAAGGACCAGCAACTAGACACTTCCTAAACCACTGGATCAATAGGATCTAGGGTACAATTGACAGGAGTACCCCTTCCCCCACGATCTGTCCCCTTGAGTAAAAGCTCTAATGAAGGTTTGACTGTAAGGCTATTAGATAATCATTCCACTAACCAAATGAGCAAAACACACATTTTCAATACTAGTACACATGAGTGCCCTGATGGGAAGAGAGTCCAAGGCAACACATTGAGGGTTCTATCCTGGAATCTTGCTGGTTTTAAAAGTAAACTGTCCTGCCCAGACTGGGGATTTTTGTGTGCAATAATGACATATGCATGTTTCAGGAAACTTGGGCTTGGGAAGATCACCAGAGGCTAGGCATTGCTACATCTAATTTTCCAGCTATCTCGGCGGCAGGGGTAGACCTTCAGGGGGTTTATCCATTTGGGTAGGCTCGCATCTGGGCTGCAGAGACGAACAGTTGACCACCCCCACAAGTGACGTCCAGTGTTTTGTACTTACCTTCTCTACAAAGATTAAAATTGCTTTCATTAACATCTACTCGCGACCAGTTGCCCTTAGTCAGGAATCTGTCACCTTAGACCACTTGAGCCACTTTATTCCCACTATTTTTGTCAAATCTTTTTATTAAACATACGTCAGCTTCAAAATATAGCATTATCATGAGTCTCATATTCTATGCATCCTCAGTACAATAGTGCATAATCAGCAATCAATATTCATATATGACCATGAGCACGTTACAATCAGAATCTCAATCTAACACAAATCTCTTCTCCTACCCTCTCCCAGATCTATTTTCCAGGAATCTCCCAGTTGCTCCTATAGGATTCCCACTGTTGCCATACTTTTCCCCACTTCTTGGGACAACCCCTACTTTCGTATATAGTCTGTTCTTCGCTACAGCACCAGTCCATGTCTCGCTTCCATTGTGTTGCTGTTGGCGTTTTTGTGGCCCCCCAAGCTATGGCAACCATTGCAGCCACTAATAGCCATATTTTTTGGTATTAAGGCCATGGTTGTTCCCCTGAAACGCATAATATATGCCTCCGGGCTTCAAGAGGAACCTCCTGTCCCACCACCTCTGACATTATGCGTATCACCTTCCACCAATAAGCTGGTTGACTGGGCATTCCCACACCATATGAAAGAAGGTACCTCTTTGATTACATCCCCTTTGACATTGTTCCGTAGGAATGCGCCCCAGCTTGAACATAAGTATACTAGTGGAATAGGATCTGTGAATTATTCTTCGTTGAACAAGCCTGAACCTTGCTCGTATCGCCACCTCCCTGGGGCTTTGTATCACCTCCGCCCAGTCATCATCTTCTAATAGGCCTACATCAGTTTCCCAGGACTCTCTTAAACTTTATTCCCACTATTGATCCAGCTATATGGTTGATCGTAGAAGGTGACTTCAACTGTCAATTTGAACCCCTCATGTATTTAGGTAATTCTACTCCCAGCGAAGAAGACCTCCAATGGCTAATCCCGACCCACAAATTCAACCTGTCAAAGCCTGGACCCTGCTGGCACTCCAGATTAATTCCATCACTCTTGCCAACTCCCTAAGAGCATGTAATGGCCGTACAAAATCATATACTCCAGTGAAGCTAACATTCAATTGAGTAGGCCAATCGTCCCTGTTGGATTATATCCTAGTGGAATCCAGACTATGGCAAAGGGTGTGTGATTTTGCTGTCCTATTGCAGCTGGACAGTGATCACAATGCTTTGTCCTTGGTTTTTGAGTTGCCGTTTCTGGGCCTCACTAATTCTAACCCTACATCCACACCCCAGACCACCGGATTGACACTCACTAATAATAGGGGAAAAATCAGGTGGGGGCATATCAAGCAGTCCCCTCATAAACTGGCCACAGAGGGTTGTAAAACTACATGCAGAACTAACATCTAAAATGGCTGAAATATTTTACCCAGAGGTACCCTATAGGGCGAAAAGCTGGCCCAAACTCAACTGGTATAATACCAAATGTCGTATAGCCAAGCAGGCCTTACTGGAAGCCATCAAAGCTGAGGACACGCTTTGAATTAAACACAAGCAGGTGATTTATAAAGACAACAGCCAGCAAGCCAAAAGGGATTGGGAATTGGATAGATGGAAGGCCCTCAAATCCGCTCTCGCTAACAAAGACATGAAGGCTTTCTGGACCATAGTTAGCAAAGGTGATACTGAAGGGAAGCTAGCTGTCAAGTCGATCATAGCATCTGAAGCATGAGAGAACCATTTCCAGGCCCTATATTCCTCCGATGTAACGGTCACCGAAAATGCTGAACCTTTAACAACACCCTCTGAGCTCGCCCAGGAGACGGCCATAGGGATCGCTATGCCCGAAGTGCTAAATGTAATTAAAAAGCTCCTTTTTAACAAATCGCCGGGTCTAGACAAACTACCACGGGATCTCTTTCGGGCGAACCTAAAATTTGGGGACCTTACTCATGGGCCCTATTCAATGCCATTATGAATGGCATGGACCCCCCTGATACCTGGCTCGGGCAGAAATCATCCAAGTCCTTAAAACGGGCTTTCCTCTCCTACCATCCAATTATAGGCCGATCAGTTTGATAGATGTCACCAAGAATCTACTTGCACGGGTCATTCTTGATTGCCTGCAGGTATGAATGGAGTAACAAGTGATTTGGAGCCCATATCAAGCCGGTTTCAGAAAAAACACCTCCACCGATGATCAGATATTCAGACTCCACCTTCTTTTCTGGAAAACTGTGACAATAGAAGGTGGCAGCCTCTATTTAATATTTGTAGATCTGAAATCGGCTTTTGATTTTGTACCCCGGGACAAACTATGGGATGTTCTCAGAGACTTGGGGATTCCCCCTTATCTCCTTAGAATTCTGATGAGGCTCCATGCAGGTAAGTTTGCCCAAGTAAGGTTTGGAAAATATGGTGAACTAACCCCCCGTTTTACTGTTAATAAAGTGGGATGGCAAGTTTGCGTACTTGCACCTACCTTATTTTGCCTATTCATTATTGGGTTTGTAGACCAACTTAGAAAGGTTAAGGACAATGACGCCCCTAGGCTAATCACTGACAAGGTTCCAGCGATGATGTTCGCAGATGACACC
>NC_140586.1:15406496-15478996 GCF_964204655.1 Triturus cristatus
AATGACATCACTGATGACGTCATCCATGTGATAAATTAGTGCATCTTTTCACACCCTTTGATATACTCAATCAAAATTTCAGACGTCCATTCTCAAAACCATAGATACTCCAACACCAATAACTACATACCCACTCATTGACTCTTAGATCTACACACACATCCACTCACTCACTTGTACAGTCACCCATACTTACAGTCACTCAGTACAGGACTATCATATGCATTTATACACCTACATAGACACTCGCACACCACCAATCATCCATAGAGGTACTCTCACACCTAGTCAGTCATGCAAATAATTAATCACACTCCCATTTACTCACCTACGCAGTTATACACACACAAGTTCACTTACTCATAAAAATAGTACCACATTCTTACGCTCTTATACAATCACTGATAGAAGCACACACTCATCCATACAGCCACTCTCACAATCACACACTCTCACATATACCCACTTATATACTCTTACACTTATATATACTGCCTTTCACATATGTAGTTACTCACACATGTACCACTGAGATATACATTCAATCACTAACTCACCCAACCATATAGTCCATCACAGATGCACTCTTAAAACCATGCACCCATAGAATCACCCACTCACACATCTATGCATAGAGTCACACACACCCCACCCATACAGATACTCAGACAACCAATCAATAACCCATAGAGACACTCATATAGCTATTCACAAAACCATGCAGCCGCTTATACACCAACAGACCGACAGATACAGACATTCACACAGTTTAGTCAGTAGTCTGCAGTAAGATACGTTTATCAACTCACTTATAGAGTCAGTCACGCACCTACTAAATCATCCATTCACACACTTATACACCCACTCATTCTTCCATAGGTTTTTCCCTATATATATATATTAAACATATTTAAAATTTACAGAAACACACACTCACTGGATGACGTCATCAGCGATGTCATCAGTGATTTCATTTCAGATGTCATCAGTGATGTCATGAGTGATGTCACTGACCATGTCATGAGTGATGTAATATGTGACGTCATCAGCAGTGCATTGCGGGGGTGCGAGTTGTAGTTAGCTGACCTAACTATAACAGGGGAATTTCTAGGGTTTTGTACGAGGGAAATGTCCAGCTAACTAGAACGCCCCTGAAATCTATGTTTTTTTCAGTGAATATATATATGTGTGTATATTATCTACTGGCGGTCGCCAGTAGATAGTTATAGTTAGGACCGAGTTTCCATAGGAAATCTGAAAATTCTATTTTGAATAACTTTGGCGCCGGTTGACGAATCCTCGTGAAATTTTCAAAACTAATGGGGCGCTTCGCTCAGCTCCTACCCTGAAAGTCCCGGGGTGATTGGTCAAGCGGGGGCCGAGAAAAAAGGGATGTCCCAAAACGCGTTTTCCCCATGCATTTTTCCATAGGACCTTTAGTTGAAGGTACAGCCCGAACGGCTGAACAGAATTACTTGAAATTTGGCAGAGAGGTAGTCCTCAGGTCAGGCATGTGCCTTTTGCATGTATGGAGTAAATCTGTTGAGTATTTCCTGAGAAAATTGCAGTTAAAGCACATAAATATCTATAGCCGCGCAATGTGCGTGCACGGTGCGCGCACCCCAACGTGCGCGAGCGTAATTCTGATTGGTGGTTACATGTCAGTCAACGTTCGAATCGGTCGAAATCAGGAAGTGTCGGCCGCCATTTTGTTTGTTGTGGGTGTGAGAGTGAAAAATAGAGGTGGCGAACGTGAAAAGGGGGCAGGGTAGAGAGTTCCTGACCCCCTAGCCTTTGTCAGGGGGTCCCTAAAGGACCCCGAAGGGTGAAAACTTTTTTTTTTTTTATTTTTTTTTTAAATCGCGGGGTGTGCGCACGGTGTGCGCACGGTGAAAAACCTTAAAAAAAAAAAAAAAACATACATTACTTAGCATTTAAAAAAACGTACAAATTCACTTAAACCATAGGTTTCACACACGTTATAGTTAGGAATTAGCATTTAAAAAACCTTGCAAATTCACTTAAAAAAACCATAGGTTTCACACATGTTGTAGTTAGGTGGAAATTTCACTCGTAAAAAACAAATGAAATTCCCCCGTTATAGTTAGGTCAGATAACTATAACTCGTGCGACCGCCACTCTATCACAACGATGATGTCATCAGTGATGTCATGAGTGATGCCACTGACCATGTCATGAGTGATGTAATATGTGACGTCATGAGCACTGGATTGCGGGCGCGCGAGTTATAGTTATCTGACCTAACTATAACGGGGGAATTTCATTGGTTTTTTATGAGTGAAATGTCCACCTAACTATAACATGTGTGAAACCTATGGTTTTTTAAGTGAATATATATATATATATATATGTGTGTATGTATATGTGTATATATATTATCTACTGGCGGTCGCCAGTAGATAGTTATAGTTAGGACCGAGTTCCCATAGGAAATCTGAAAATTCTATTTTGAATAACTTTGGCGCCGGTTAAATTATCTTCGTGAAATTTTCAAAACCAATGGGGCGCTTCGCTCAGCTCCTACCCTGAAAGTCTCGGGGTGATTCGTCAAGTGAGTGCTGAGAAAAAAGGGGGGTCCCAAAACGCGTTTTCCCCATGCATTTTCCCTTAGGACCTTTAGTCGAAGGTACAGCCCGAACGGCTGAACAGAAATACTTGAAATTTGGCAAAGAGGTAGTCCTCAGGTCAGGCATGTGCCTTTTGCATATATACTGTCAATCTGTTCAGTAGTTCCTGATAAAATTGCAGTTAAAAGTACATAAATATCTATATGCGCGCACGGTGCGCGCATGGTGCTCGCACGGGGCGCTCACCAAATGTCCGCGAGCGTAATTATGATTGGTGGTTAGATGTCAGTCAACATTCCAATCGGTCGAAATCAGGAAGTGTCGGACGCCATTTTGTGTGTGACCGTGAAAAAGAAAGGTGAAGAACTTGAAAAGGGGGCAGGGTAGAGAGTTCCTGACCCCCTAGCCTCTGTCAGGGGGTCCCTGAAGGACCCCGAAGGGTGAAAAAAAACATTTAATTTTTTTTTCAAAATATCGCGGAGTGCGCGTAAGGTGCGCGCACCCCCCCGCCGCCATTTTGAGTTTTAGAGGCAGAAGAGAGCTAAAAACACAAGTGGAGAACGTGAAAAGGGGGCAGGGTAGAGAGTCCCTGACCCCGTAGACCCTCTCAAGGGGTCCCTAAAGGACCTCATAAATTACAAAACAACCATTTCGTTTAATCAAAAAAAAAGAGCTGAGCCATTCCATATTACAGGATACAGTCAATCTATAACTATATACATAGGTAGTTTATTGTAAAATAAATATATAAAAAATATAATACATACATAAATTAGCTTTTAAAAAACCTTACAAATTCACTAAAAAAAACATAGGTTTCACACACGTTATAGTTAGAAATTAGCATTTAAAAAACCTTGCAAATTCACAGAAAAAACCATAGGTTTCACATACGTTATAGTTAGGAATTAGCATTTAAAAAACCTTGCAAATTCACTTAAAAAACCATAGGTTTCACACACGTTATAGTTAGGAATTAGCATTTAAAAAACCTTGCAAATTCACTGAAAAAACCATAGGTTTCACACACGTTATAGTTAGGTGGACATTTCACTCGTACAAAACCATTGAAATTCCCCCGTTATAGTTAGTTCAGCTAACTATAACTCGCGCGACCGCAATCCACTGCTGATGACGTCACATATTACATCACTCATGACGTCACATATTACATCACTCATGACATGGTCAGTGACATCACTCATGACCTCACTGATGACCTCTCAAATGACATCACTGATGACATCTTTGATGACATCATCCAGTGAATGTGTCTTTCTGAAAAATAAATATTTTTTATATATGTATATCTAAAGGTTAATGGAAGAATAAATGGGTAAATAAGGGGCATATGTATCAAACTCCCCTTTAGCGAATCCTAATTTGCGAGATTTTGCGATTCGCAAATTCAGATTCGCTAAACGGGATGTATAAAATAAATCGCTAATTATTTGCGATTACTTAAAAATCGCAAATAATTCGCAGAATCCCGTATTGCAATTTCTTAATAGCGAACTTCGCTAATTAAGAAATAGCAAAAATGGGAATCTGCAAGCCTGGTGCAGGCTGATGACATCACAAACAGGAAACTGTAGTGATTGCCTGCACCTGCTCACCTGAGCCACACCCAGAGGCTGCTTGTGGAGTGTGAGGAGGCTTTCCTGGAGACAGCAACCAGCAATGGATCCCAAACAAAACCAGCAGGGCAAGGATGCAGAAAAAAGAAAGAGAAAACACAAGTTTTCAGAAAAGGAGCAGGAGGTCCTCATTGAGGAGATGGTCTGCAGCCATGAGCTCCTCTTTGGGAAGAAGGCACTCAAAGTCCCAGAGGCCAGGAAGAGGAAATTCTGGCTGGAAATACAGAGCAAGGTGAATGCTGTTGGAGTCACCACACGCACCATCGAGGAGCTGCGCAAGCGGTGGTATGATATGCGCCAGAGGTCCAAGGAGAGGGTGGCAGCCAGACTCAAGGATGCCAATCAGACTGGAGGAGGACCATCCACTGGAGAGCAGCCAACCCCCCATGAGGAGCTCGTGGAGTCTACCCTCCTGCCTGAGAGCGTTGGTGGTTTGGCTGCAATAGACAGCTCCGACCCCTCATCCAGCAGACAAGGTAAGATGCATGCCAAATCACCCTGCACTCCTCCCCATCCCTTGCACACTCCCCCAAAAGCGCATAGTAAACTCCCAACATGCCAATCCAGCCCAGGTCTTACAGCACACCCAGCAATGCATCATGGGACTCGTAGTACTGTGTCTGACTGTGTGTCCATGACACCATCACAATTAAATGCAACATATGTGTTTTGGGGATCATTGAATGGAAATGTGTCAGAGGTTAGCCGTCAAAGAATTGTAACTTTATTGAGTGACACAAACTCATGTAGTCCCCTTTACATCCACAGCACACGGCATGCCACAAGAAGACAGCGCAGAGGGAGAGGAGCCTGCAGACCATGCGGACTCCAGCGATGACACAGAGCAGCAGCCAATTCAGCGCAGGAAGCGCGCACATGTGCCCCCACTGCCTCCATTTGAGGACGAAGTCCCAGCAACAGGCGATGACACCGACAGGAGAGAGGGGAGTCAGGGTGTGACAGACATGCCCCGTCATGACGCACCAACACCAAGGCAAAGGGAACAAGCCATATCCAGGTCAAGGCCCAGGAGCAGCACTGCAACAGAAGGAGAAGGCACCGTGTTCTCCGGCTTGGAACAGTGCATGCTGCAGGAACAGCGCCTGCAAAGCAAGGCAATGCGGTCAATAAATCGCCAGCTAGGCCGCATACATCAGGACAATCGCAACATGGTAGCGGCAATACATGAGCTCTGTGCCACTTTGAGGGACACACAAGCTGCCAATGACAGGGCTGGACGACGTGCCAATGCACGGCTACACAATTATACAAAGGCAGTCAACCGCCTCTGCACCACCACCAGCGCACTCACACGCAGAAGCGTAACCATGCAGGTGGACATGGCACATTGCTGCCAGGACATTGCACGAGGGCTAGAGCAGGTAACCACTGCTGTGGAACAGCTGCAGACAGCCAATGCTGGTGGCAGCGCACTTATGGCCTCTGCTGAGAGTGAGGACACATCGAGTCGCAGCAGCATCACTCCAACCTTGCCAGGTGAAAGACGCCGCAGTGGCAGACAGGTAGCAGGCCAAGGGCGCACCATGGGGGGCACTCACCCTGGACGGCACCGACGGAGGTGATCATCTGCGGGGACACTGACTGCAAAACGGATGCATTTACCAGAAAAGGCTGTTTACCCTATTACTTGTGCCTTCTCTGCACTGTGTGTACAACATGTGCTGGGGACAATTACAATTTCTTTCATGTGAAGTGTGATTAAACACTTGACACATCATCAGGCTTTGTAGTCTCATTTCCTCAATACTCACCTAAAAGTAGTTTCGTGTGTTCTCAGTCTGTCTCTGGCGTCCAGCAGCTGCCCCAACTCCTGGTGCTGGTCTGGCAGGGGGAGCAGGGCGCTCGTCATCCGATGTGTCTGTATCGGTCACATCAATTGTGGTGCCTTTCCTCATTGCCATGTTATGTAGCATTGCACAGCTTGCCACGATTTTACAGCAGGTATCAGGGCTGTATTGCAGTGCGCCTCCACTTTTATGCAGACACCTGAAGCGGCTCTTCAGGATTCCGAAGGTTCGCTCAATGACACAGCGTCTAGATCTGTGTGCCCTGTTGTAGCTCCTCTCACTTGCATTTGCAGGATCCAGGTATGGGGTCAGGATGAAGTCGCGCACTGCATAGGCACTGTCACCTGCATGGAAAAAAACACAATAGGTGAGTCAATGTCCCCCCCCCCCCCTCGAGTGATGTAGTGGATGTATTGATGTGTGCAATGTATTTACCGAGCAGGTACCCCTCCCCAAACTCTCCAGCACTCAGACGTCTGTGTATTCCACTGTGTCGGAAGATGAAGGAGTCATGTGTACTGCCGGGGTATTTGGCTACGATGTCTGTGATGTGATACTTAGCGTTGCACACAATCTGTATGTTGAGGGAATGGTAGCATTTCCGATTCCTGTAGACATATTCAGTTTCTGCTGGGGGTGTGATGGCCACATGGGTCCCGTCAATGCAGCCAATGACGTGGGGGAAACGTGCAATCTGGTAGAAGTCCAGTATTGTTTGCTGTAATGCCTGTTGGGTGGTGGGGAAGTAAATGTGATGTGAGAGCCTCAGTAGCATTGCATCTAGGAAGGCATGGAAGAAGCGCGAAAGTGCACTCTGTCACACCCCACCAACCTCCGCTATGACCCGTTGAAAACTCCCTGACGCCAGGAGGTGCAGGGAGCACAGGACCTGCACATGTGTGGGAATTGTTTGTGTCCTGCGAGTAGGGTGCTCCAAGTGGGGTTTCAGCTCCTCAATCCGGTCCATTATGGTCTGTGGGTGCAGTCTGTACTTGTCATAGATCTCCTCTTCAGTGTTCTGGAACAGGGTGATGCGCAGCCTGAAGATACATTCGTGTCTCATTCTCCTGTGAGCAAGGGCCCGAATACGCAGCCTCCTGGCTATCACGTACATTGCAGCCATTGTGGGTGTGTTTGTTGCATTGGTGGCTGTTTTTTGTACCTTGCACCAGTTTACCACCTGCAAGCAATTGGTGTTAATAGCGATTTCTTAAATTGCGAATTTTGTGAAATCGCAATTTGCGACAATTTCATACATGTGTTTGCGATTTCTTAGCTGGCGATTTCTTGTTAGCGATATTCACAACGCTAAGGAATCGCAAATTAAGTATTCGCTAGGAAATTCGCTGTTTTCTTGTTTCGCAGCCTAAGAAATCGCTAATTTAGCGATTTCTTATTTTTCTGTTTGGAAGTGTGTCATACATATGAAATAGCGAAAAATCAGTCGCAAACGCTGTTTTTTGCGATTCGCAGCGTTTGCGACTAATTTTTCCTTTCATACATATGCCCCTAAGTGTCTAAATGGATGTTTTTTTTTGTAAAATTAATTGTATAACTGACTTATTAACAGCATCTTAGTGAATACAAGTATTAGTGAGTAATTTTTAAATATTTAGTGAGTAGCTACATGAGTGTGTATATGGGTTATCAGTTCGTTTTTAAAGTATCAGTATGAGTGTCTGTATGGTTCAGTGGGGGATGTTACTTAGCGTATAGATGCATGAATGAGTGACTCACTGTATGTGTTTTGAAGACAGTATGTGAGCAGGACAGTATGGGTGGATGAGTGTCTGTATGGGTGAGTAAGAGAGTGAATGACTGTCTCAATAGTGTCTTTATGAGTAAGTCCATATGTTATAAACTAGTATATGTGAGTATTGATGTATATAAGTGAGGATATATGAGAGCGAGAGATTGGAAGAGTTCCTATATAAATAAGTATGTGTTTCTATAAGTGATTGTTTAAGAGAGTAAGTATGTGTACGTTTCTGTAGAAGTAAGTGTAGTGGTGTGTGTATAGCTGTATATGCAAGTAAATGGATGTTTATTTGCATGTGTGAGTATGTGTTTGAGTAACTCTATGTATGAGTGTAGGTGTGTAACAGGATGTATAGGTGTATGAGTACATATGATGACTGAGTACATGTATGAGTGACTATATAGAAGTGTTGATGTATGAGTGGATGCGTATGTAGATTTTGGAATTACTGAATAGGTTGTTCTAACTGGTATTGGTATCTCTATAGTTTTCAAAACTTTAGTTTGTATTTTTCAATGTGTGTATCAAAGTTTATATTAGGATAAGAGGAGGTCTGCCACTCTTACACAAGGATGATGTCATCAGTGATGTCATTTGAGATGTCATTTGGGATGTCATCAGTGATGTCTCTGACCATGTCATGAGTGATGTAATATGTGACGTCATCAGCAGTGGATTGCGGTCGCGCGAGTTATAGTTGGCTGAACTAACTATAACGGGGGAATTTCAATGGTTTTGTACAAGTGAAATGTCCAGCTAACTATAACATGTGTGAAACCTATGGTTTTTTCAGTGAATATATATATATATATATATATATATATATAATGTGTGTGTGTATATATATATATATATATATATATATATATATATATATATATATATATTACCTTCTGGCGGTCGCCAGTAGGTAGTTATAGTTAGGACCACGTTTCCATAGGAAAACCTCAACATTCTATTTTGAATAACTTTGGCGCCGGTCGACGAATCCTCGCGAATTTCTCAAAATAGGTGGGGCGCTACACTCCGCTCCTACCCTGAAAGTCTCGGGGGGATCCGTCAAGCGGGGGCTGAGATAAAAGGGGGGTCCCAAAACGCGTTTTTCCCATGCATTTTTCCATAGGACCTTTAGAACGAGCTACAGCCCGAACGGCTGAACAGAATTACTCAAAATTTGGCAGAGAGGTAGTCCCTAGGTCAAGGAAGTGCCTTTTGTAGGTTTGGTGTAAATCTGTTCAGTAGATTCTGAGAAAATAGCCTTTAAATCAATATATATATCTGAGCCCGCTTACGGTACGCTTACCGTACGCTTACGGTAAGCGTACGGTGGCGTGCGCGAGCGCGATTCTGATTGGCTCTTAGATCTTAGTAAACATTCGAATCGGCCGAAACCAGGAAGCGGCGGCCGCCATTTTGTGTATTTCACTCTGAAAAAAAAGAGTGAAAACAAGGAAAGGGGGCAATGAGGAGAGTTACAGACCCCCTAACATTTGTAAGGGGGTCAAAGAAGGACAGAAAAGTACAAAAAAAACATTTATTGATTTTAAAAAAAATCACGGGGTACGCGTACGGTAAGCTTACGGTAAGCGTACGGTAGAAAAAAAAAAAAAAAAAATGAAAATCAGATTTAAGTGTTTAGATATTAGGGGGCTCTAAAAAGAGCCGTTGTGTTTATGAAATGATTTTTTAGTGGTACCTACAAGTAAGTACCGATGCAGAGTCTAAGGTTCAAGAGGAAGACTCTGTTCCCTTCATCATTGAAGTGCACACCATCTCCTCTATAAATGTCTTGCATGTTATAACGCAAGTTGTTGTGGTAAATGGCACCCATACCATAGTCACGGAGGAAAGCAGAAACAGATTTGTTGACGTGCTTTCTTGCTTTGTCATCGCACCGCGTGCCCACCGTGCGTGCACGGCACTAACTGCGTAAAGTGGGCGCGCGGTGCGCGAAGCGCACCGCGTGCTTACTGTGCGCGCACGGTGCGCGAAGCGCACCGTGCGCGCACGGAACGAACTGCGTTAAGTGGGCGCGCACGCCACGAATGGCGTAAAGTAACTTAGCATTTAAAAAACCGTACAAATTCACTGAAAAAACCATAGGTTTCACACACGTTATAGTTAGGAATTAGCATTTAAAAAACCTTGCAAATTCACTGAAAAAACCATAGGTTTCACACATGTTATAGTTAGCGGAAATTTTACTGATAAAAAACCAATGAAATTCCCCCGTTATAGTTACTGCAGGCAACTATAACTCACGCGACCGCAATCTTCTGCTGATGACATATGTGTCTTTATGAATAAAAAATATTTGTAATATATGTATAGCTAAAAATGTATGGAAGAAGACATGGGCAAATAAGTGTCTAAATACAGTATTAGCATCAGCAGAGGATTGCGGTCGCGTGAGTTATAGTTGCCTGCAGTAACTATAACGGGGGAATTTCATTGGTTTTTTTATCAGTAAAATTTCCGCTAACTATAACATGTGTGAAACCTATGGTTTTTTCAGTGAATATATATATATATATATCTATCTACTGGCGGTCGCCAGTAGATAGTTATAGTTAGGACCATGTTTCCATAGGAAATCTGAAAATTCTATTTTGAATAGCACCGGTTGACGAATCCTCGCGAAATTTTCAAAACTAATGGGGCGCTCCGTTCAGCTCCTACCCTGAAAGTCTCGGGGTGATTCGTCAAGCGGGGGCTGAGAAAAAAGGGGGGTCCCAAAACGCATTTTCCCCATGCATTTTTCCATAGGACCTTTAGTCGAAGGTACAGCCCGAACGGCTGAACTGAGTTACTTGAAATTTGGCAGAGTGGTAGTCCTCAGGTCAGGGAAGTGCATTTTGCATATATGGAGTCAATCTGTTCAAGTAGTTCCTGAGAAAATTGCAGTTAAAGCACATAAATATCTATAGCCGCGCACCGTGCGCGCACCCTAATGTGCGCGAGCGTAATTATGATTCGTGGTTGCATGTCAGTCAACGTTCGAATCGGTCGAAATCAGGAAGTGTCGGCCGCCATTTTGTTTGTTGTGGGTGCGAGAGTGAAAAAGAGAGGTGGCGAACGTGAAAAGGGGGCAGGGTAGAGAGTTCCTGACCCCCTAGCCTTTGTCAGGGGGTCCCTAAAGGACCCCGAAGGGTGAAAAAACATTTTTGTGAAAAATTTGAGCAACCGGTGGTTTACAATGTACTTAGAGGTAAATTGTCAATACTGCACCTAATACAGATCGCAATGCACAGACAATTATCAATGCCTACAATATATGCAGTGGTTAGGTCTGTACATTTTTAGATCTAGCTATATACATGTGTCTACATGAGGATTATCCAGATATTTATTTTAGCTTGCCGGATTAATATGAAGACTGAATATTTAACTTCTTATTTTAGATCCAGTGCAAGCATCACATAAGACTGCCATGAACACTATGCATTAGTAGAGTTCGCTGAAACAATGTATTCACTAACAGGCGGGCATATTGGTCATTGGCATTTCAATTTAACTTTAAACCATTTTTTGTTTTCATTGTATAACAATAACTGTGCATGTTAAGGCGATCTGATAATTAATGGTACAATGGTTTAAACACAATGATTTGCAATGTATATCCAGTGAGTACAAAGACATTTTATATGAAACCACTTGGTCAGTCTTTTTACCATGTCTATGCCAATTCTCCGGTATCACGTGCAGAGTGTCTTTCTCTCACATAAGGGTGTGTCCACAGTTTTCACGTTGTCATGTGAACAAGGCTCAGGCTGAGCCGAAACGTTATGGCGACTAGCACGCAAGAAAGCTAAATAAACTTTTGCACTGGAATTGAGGTCCGTGTCTGTACTGTTTGGGGCAGGCGCCGGGAGTAGGCAGCCTCGACGGGGAAACGGAAGCTGTGGATATTGTTGGCCGGGTGGCGACGTACGGCCATTACACGAGACCCTCTTCACAACGGACAACGCCAGAAACTGAGCCATTACCTGGTTTTCTGGGCATTCTAAATCCTTGGAAGAGGAATGGCGTTTGTCCCCCCTTGAGCAATGGAATTGCAGGCCTGGGCGAGTATTGGGAAGGAGGAATCCCCGGGAGGTGCCGGGTGGGAGGACACGCCACACCGGAGGTAATTACTCTATCGAACTTGTCACTAGGCGGCATTCTGAATAGCGGGGGAGGAGAGTTTGGGTGCAGTCAGGGATACGCTGATCAAAGAAGTTTATTTGAACCAGTCGTTTAATCTCCCGACGTTGAATTCGCTATATTTGCATAAAGTGCCACAAGGAAATGTCGACCGACAACGTGGATGAACGCGAGGCTGCTGCGATGAAAATGTTTTCTGACAGTCCCCCTATATCAACGAATATACGGGATAGAGGCAGTAGTGAACCCGCAATGAGATATAGCACTATGAAGGACAAAATTAAAATATTAGAAAAAAAGTTGTGTAACGGACAGAGCAAATGGCGGGAAGCTAAGTCCCTACAAAGCTATCTTGATGTTAACCGGATACCGAGAGGTTTACGCATTCTGACGGCACCAAGCTACGAGAATCCCAATCCGGAGCTGATGAGAGAATGGGCTGAGAGCAACCTCGAGGCGTCACGAAGATTTGTACAGATTTGCGGAAATTGACAGGGCGTGATTGCTCAAAGAGATAGCTACTATACAGGAGGAATTGGAAACCATGGAGGATAATGAAGAAAAGAAAAAATCAATTGAGGAAATGAAGGAGAGACTTAAAAAGGAACAAATAAAAATAATGGACAGAAAAGCATATAAATTTCAACGCGACCGCAACGACTATGAGCTGGGGCAGATTTTTACTTTCTCTAAAAAATATGACACATATCGAGGCACCAAGAATAAATTTCAGGGCCAACCCAGGATGGCAGCAAGAAACCAGGTTCAAACTGACTCAACTAGATCTGACATCAGTTCAGCGACTAGCAGCGAATCAGAGTCAGACCAACGTGGTGCTGCAACAAGTAACATGGCCAAACCACATCCGGGTGAGGAGATACATTTTTTATGCCAGGAACGAATGCAATCTCTACGGCCCCGTGTCCAAAGGAATTACGGAGGAAACACGCAAACTACAGGCGCAGGCAGAGGTACAGGGCAAGGAGGAGGCACATCCTACAAAAAGAGGGGCAGGGGACAGTGGAAAACGAAAAATCAGTCAATACAACAGCTGATGACACCACGATTATCAATCTTGCCAATATTACGCTCACCGATGATGAGGAAAATATTTTGAAACTTGGCCTCTCTTATGCCCCACAAACTAATATGAGTTACACCGATACAAGATTTGATACATACAAAGCCGTACGTAAGTTGAAACTCAGAAAATTCCACTTAATGAGAAACAAAAATCTAGAAGTGGTAACAGCACCAGTTAGTCCAGATAATATTACCGTTTCTGGAACATCCATACCCAGCGGAGTTGTTGATCTATGGTTGACTGAAGGCATGCATTCTCTAGCTATCTTGCCTACTAGAGTTGGAGGTACAAGTAACAATGAGGTTATAAAACAAATATCAGCAATTACACCGTTTAAACCTGTCTCAACCTTCGCTCCAATATTGTTACGAGATTCCATAGACATATTCAATGAGAATGTCACCTCTCAGATTAAAGAGTTACACAGAAAAAACAGTCACAGGCAATCCAGATATGACATGAGGAGCAAACAATATGAGGCACTTATCCACAAATTGAGCGAGGATATGAAAACCATTGTACGGGGCAGTGACAAAGGTAGAAACATTGTATTAATGACAAGGACAATGTATGACAAGGAGGCCTACTCCCAGCTAAACAATAGGGAGCACTATGAGCGAAACAATATGTCAACGGTGAAAACGATGCAAGCTGAATTCCATAAAAAGCTACTAAGATGGAGGAATAAGACAATGTTGACTGACGATGAATATACATTTTTGAGGAATGATCATCCAAAAATTCCATTTATTTACTTCATTCCAAAAGTCCATAAAGACATGGTGAACCCCCCAGGCAGGCCTATCATCTCTGCCAGGGGGGGCTTGCTGGAAAAAACATCAGTCTATATAGACTATTTTTTGCAGGGAGCTGTAAAATCATTGGAGTCTTATGTCCAGGACACTGGGGACTTCTTATTTATACTACAAAGGGTCAAGTGGAAGGAAGGCTTTTGGATGTTAGCATTGGATGTATCATTGTTGTACACAAGCATATTACATGATGACGGCATGGCAGCAGTAGGGTATTATCTATCCAAACGGGAGGAACAATTCAAGGATCACACTGCGATGCTATTAGAAATGCTTAAAATATGTCTGAATAACAATGTGTTCATGTACAACAACCTGTTATACCGTCAGCTGCAGGGAGTCGCTATGGGGGCCAGTTTCTCTCCGAGCTACGCATGTTTGCACATGGGAGCTTGGGAGGAACTGGTCCTCAAAACTGAATACAGCGATGAGATGAAATTGCATATTATTGCTTGGTACCGTTACATAGATGACCTGTTTATAGTATGGTAGGGGGACAGAGAGTCGGCTGAAGAATTTGTCAGGGCCATCAACATCAACAATCTTAACCTCAAATTTACGGTCACCATGAGTCAAACGAGTGTTACCTTTTTAGACACGGAAGTGTATATTGCAAATGGTGCGATTGAAACTAGATTATTTAGAAAAGAAACGGCCGGCAATACTATCTTACATGCGGCCAGTGCCCACCCACACCATTTGATTGCCAGCATACTGTATGGGGAGATGCTGCGCTTGCGTAGAGTATGTAGCAATGAGGCAGAATTAGATGAGGCCCAAGCATCTAGCAAGAATAGATTCCCACAGCGCGGATATTCAGAAGCGGTGATTGACAAAGCTATAATCAAATCCCGATCAAGGATCAGACAGGATTTATTGAATAAATATGATCAAACTATCACCAGTAACCTGGTATCTGATGGAATCTCTAAATCACGAAATGAATTCAGAATCATAACGGGTTTTAACAAACAACATCGTGATTTATATTGCATCTTTAATCGCAATTGGCCTATTTTAAAGAGTGATTCCATCTTAGGCCCAACCCTTCCACGCAGGGCAACCCTCACCTTTAGTCGAGCTCCCTCAATGAGGGACTGCCTCATCAATATGAATCCCGAAACTATAGAAAAGACCACTTGGTTGCAAACCAATGGTGGATTTTTTAGATGTAAAATATGCAAAGCCTGCACACACGAGGTCAATACCAAATCCTACAAGGATGGGTTCAGTGACAGAAAGCACAAAATAGAAAAGGTGTTAACATGCAAAACAGAATATGCCATATATGTGCTTCAATGCTCCTGTGCACTTAGATATGTGGGCAGCACTAAGTTAGAGGTGCATAAACGTATCCTGCAACATCTAAGGGCAATTTCAAACCAGGATAACACCTACCCGGTGGCTCGCCATTTCAAGGAGGTACATCACAGCAATAAAAAGGAATTAACATTCTTTGTTATTGACGCTGTACCAGCGAGTAGGCGTGGAGGTAACAGGGAAGCTATGCTTCGAAGATTGGAAACTAAATATATACTCCGCATAGACTCTAAATCCCCGGGGGGGCTCAATGTCACAGAAGATCTGCACACTATCTTAGGTTAGGATAACTTACGTGCATGTGCTATTCAAGATTGAGCTCAACATAGGATGAACACGGCAGTTACCTGTACATATATGAATTTGGTTTCTTCAAATGATTTTACAAATGGTTTTTATCATTTTGAGATTGATGTTTTAATCATTTTATGTATTATTTATTATTTTATAGTAAGTAATTAGCATCATTAGCCAGGTTTTTTGCTGTGGATCCTTGTACTGTATACACAAATCCATATATATCAAGATGATAAATATGATAGTGTGTAACAAACAGATTCTAGGCACAAATGCACTTTAAGATCATTTGCACTTTTTCCAGTTGGACCCCTACTCTGATACCTCATCTTTTATACTCCATGAGCCATAAGTGACTATAAGATAGTATATGTTTTGAAATTTAGGAATGCTGACCACATTAGGCAACAATTCATTGTAGGCATACAATATTAGTCTTTGGGTATGACTGGGCTCAGTCTGCCCATCCCATGCATTTTTGCACTTCTGAATTAACAATTGCTGCTTACGTGTTTCAACAAGGCTGTTTTTAAACCCTTTTTTTAATCATATTTAGTGATTTCACTGTATTTACGCACACTGCACTTTATTACATTCCCTTTTGTTTGCACAGCTGCAGGGACCTGCAGCAGAACAATGGTACTGTTTGAATGGTATGGAAGACATAGGGATTTATCCCGTTATGTTCAATTTGAGCAACCGGTGGTTTACAATGTACTTAGAGGTAAATTGTCAATACTGCACCTAATACAGATCGCAATGCACAGACAATTATCAATGCCTACAATATATATGCAGTGGTTAGGTCTGTACGTTTTTAGATCTAGCTATATACATGTGTCTACATGAGGATTGTCCAGATATTTATTTTAGCTTACCGGATTAATATGAAGACTGAATATTTAACTTCTTATTTTAGATCCAGTGCAAGCATCACATGAGACTGCCATGAACACTATGCATTAGTAGAGTTCGCTGAAACAATGTATTCACTAACAGGTGGGCATATTGGTCATTGGCATTTCAATTTAACTTTAAACCATTTTTTGTTTTCATTGTATAACAATAACTGTGCATGTTAAGGCGATCTGATAATTAATGGTACAATGGTTTAAACACAATGATTTGCAATGTATATCCAGTGAGTACAAAGACATTGTATATGAAACCACTTGGTCAGTCTTTTTACCATGTCTATGCCAATTCTCCGGTATCACGTGCAGAGTGTCTTTCTCTCACATAAGGGTGTGTCCACAGTTTACACGTTGTCATGTGAACAAGGATCAGGCTGAGCCGAAACGTTATGGCGACTAGCACGCAAGAAAGCTAAATAAACTTTTGCACTAGAATTGAGGTCCGTGTCTGTACTGTTTGGGGCAGGCGCCGGGAGTAGGTAGCCTCGATGGGGAAACGGAAGCTGTGATCAAGGCTCCACGGAGTCGAAACGCGTCATGGCTGGCTTACCTCGAATGAAATAAACTATCATCACGAGCATCAAACTGTGGTCCGTGCTCCTTTCTGTGAACTTGCGGGCGCTTTCCAAAGCGGTGGCGTAGGAGTGCTCTGGATATATATATATATATATATATATATATATATATATATATATATATATATATATATATATATATATATATATATATATATATATTTTCATTCATTCTACTGGCAGTTGCCAGTAGATAGTTATAGTTAGGACCGTGTTTCCATAGGAAATCTGAAAATTCTATTTTGAATAACTTTGGCGCCGGTTGACGAAACCTCGCGAAATTTTCAAAACTAATGGGGCGCTCCGCTCAGCTCCTACCCTGAAAGTCTCGGGGTGATTCATCAAGCGGGGGCCGAGAAAAAAGGGGGGTCCCAAAACGCGTTTTCCCCATGCATTTTCCCATAGGACCTTTAGTCGAAGGTACAGCCCGAACGACTGAACAGAATTACTTGAAATTTGGCAGAGAGGTAGTCCTCAGGTCAGGGAAGTGCCTTTTGCATATATGGAGTCAATCTGTTCAGTAGTTTCTGAGAAAATTGCATTTAAAAGCACGAGCGTAATTCTGATTGGTGGTTACATATCAGTCAACGTTCGAATCGGTCGAAATCAGGAAGTGTCAGCCGCCATTTTGTTTGTTGTGGGTGCGAGAGTGAAAAAGAGAGGTGGCGAACGAGAAAAGGGGGCAGGGTAGAGAGTTCCTGACCCCCTAGCCTTTGTCAGGGGTTCCCTAAAGGACCCTGAAGGGTGAAAAAACATTTTATTTTTTTTTAAATCGCGGGGTGCGCGCACGGTGCGCGCACCGTGAAAAACCATTAAAAAAAAATAAAAAATTTAACAAAAATTAGCATTTAAAAAAACCGTACAAATTCACTTAAAAAACCATAGGTTTCAGGCACGTTATAGTTAGGTGGACATTTCACTCGTAAAAAACCAATGAAATTCCACCGTTATAGTTAGTTCAGATAACTATAACTCGCGCGACTGCCACTCTGTCACAAGGATGATGTCATCAGTGATGTCATCAGTGATGTCATGAGTGATGCCACTGACCATGTCATAAGTGATGAAATATGTGACGTCATGAGCACTGGATTGCGGGCGCGCGAGTTATAGTTATCTGAACTAACTATAGCGGTGGAATTTCATTGTTTTTTTACGAGTGAAATGTCCACCTAACTATAACGTGCCTGAAACCTATGGTTTTTTAAGTGAATATATATGTGTGTGTATATATGTGTATATATATATATTCACTTAAAAAACCATAGGTTTCACACATGTTATAGTTAGGTGGATATTTCACTCGTAAAATACCAATGAAATTACCCCGTTGTAGTTAGTTCAGATAACTATAAATCGCGCGCCCGCAATCCTGCTCATGACATCACATATTACATCACTCATGACAAGGTCAGTGGCATCACTCATGACATCACTGACGACATCATCCTTGTGATAGAGTGGCGGTCGCGCGAGTTATAGTTATCTGAACTAACTATAACGGGGGAATTTCATTGGTTTTTTATGAGTGAAATATCCACCTAACCATAACATGTGTGAAACCTATGGTTTTTTAAATGCTAATTCCTAACTATAACGTGTGTGAAACCTATGGTTTTTTCAGTGAATTTGTACGGTCTTTTAAATGCTGAGTAATGTTTGTATTATTTTTTTTATATATTTATTTAACAATAACTACGTATTAAAGTTTAAAAAAAATGTTTTATTGTTTTTCACCGCGCAACACCGCGATGTAAAAAAAATAAAAATAAATAGAATGTTTTTTTCTGCCTTCGGGGTCCTTCAGGGACCCCCTGACAAAGGCTAGGGGGTCAGGAACTCTCTACCCTGCCCCCTTTTCACGTTCGCCACCTTCCTTTTTCACTCTCGCACTGAAAACAAACAAAATGGCGGCTGACACTTCCTGATTTCGACAGATTTGAACGTTGACTGACATGTAACCACCAATCAGAATTACGCTCGCGCACGTTAGGGTGCGCGCATGGTGCGCGCACGGTGCGCGGCTATAGATATGTATGTGCTTTTAAATGCAATTTTCTCAGGCACTACTGAACAGATTGACTTCATATATGCAAAAGGCACATCCCTGACCTGAGGACTACCTCTCTGCCAAATTTCAAGTAATTCTGTTCAGCCGTTCGGGCTGTACCTTCGACTAAAGGTCCTATGGGAAAATGCATGGGGAAAACGCGTTTTGGATCCCCCCTTTTTTCCCGGCCCCCGCTTGATGAATCACCCCGAGACTTTCAGGGTAGGAGCTGAGTGGAGCGCCCCATTAGTTTTGCAAATTTCGTGAGGATTCGTCAACCGGCGCCAAAGTTATTCAGAATAGGATTTTGAGATTTCCTATGGAAACACGGTCCTAACTAGAACCATCTACTGGCGACCGCCAGTAGATAATGTGTGTGTGTGTGTGTGTGTGTGTGTGTGTGTGTGTGTGTGTGTGTGTGTGTGCGTGTGTATATGTATGTATATATATATATATATATATATATATATATATATATATATATATTCACTTAAAAAACCATAGGTTTCACACATGTTATAGTTAGCTGGACATTTCACTCGTGAAAAACCATTGAAATTCCCCCGTTATAGTTAGTGCAGGCAACTATAACTCACGCGACCGCAATCCTCTGCTGATGACGTCAGATATTACATCACTGTATTTAGACACTTATTTACCCATGTCTTCTTCCATTAATTTTTAGCTATACATATATTACAAATATTTTTTTTTCAGAAAGACACATATGTCATCAGTGATGTAATATCTGACGTCATCAGCAGAGGATTGCGGTCGCGTGAGTTATAGTTGCCTGCACTAACTATAACGGGGGAATTTCAATGGTTTTTCACGAGTGAAATGTCCAGCTAACCATAACATGTGTGAAACCTATGGTTTTTTAAGTGAATTTGCAAGGTTTTTTAAATGTTAATTCCTAACTATAACGTGTGTGAAACCTATGTTTTTTTCAGTGAATTTGTACGTTTTTTTAAATGCTAAGTTATGTATTTATTTTATTTATTTTTTTAAGGTTTTTTACCGTGCGCGTACCGTACGCGCACGGTGCGCTTCGCAGTTCGCGGAATTTTTCCGTTTCTACCGTACGCGCACGCTACGCGTTCTCCGCGATTTTTTGCAAAAAAATTAAAGGAAATTTTGGCCCTTGGGGGTCCTTCTGGGACCCCCTGACTAAGGCTAGGGGGTCAGGAACTGTCCACCCTGCCCCCTTTTCACGTTCTCCACTTTTGTTTATAACCCCCTCAGACTGCGGGAGACAAAATGGCAGCCGACACTTCCTGGTTTCGACCGATTCGAATGTTTATTAAGATCTAACAACCAATCAGAATCGCGCTCGCGCACGGCAGCGTGCGCGTACGGTAAGTTTTACCGTACGCGCACGGTGCGCGCTTATAGATATAGATATATATATATATATGCTTTTAAATGCTATTTTCTCAGGAAATACTGAACAGATTTACACCAGACCTGCAAAAGGCACATCCCTGACCTGAGGACTACCTCTCTGCCAAATCTCAAGTAATTCTGTTCAGCAGTTCGGGCTGTAGCTTGGACTAAAGGTCTCTATGGAAAAATGCATGGGGAAAACGCGTTTTGGGACCCCCCCTTTTTCTCAGCCCCCGCTTGACTAATCCCCCCGAGACTTTCAGGGAAGGAGCGGAGCGCCCCACCTATTTTGAAAATTTCGCGAGGATTCGGCACTCGCCGCCAAAGTTATTCCAAATAGAATGTTGCGGATTTCCTATGGAAACATGATCCTAACTATAACTATCTACTGGCGACTGCCAGTAGATAATTTATATATATATAAATATATATATATATTCACAGAAAAATCCATAGGTTTCAGGCACGTTATAGTTAGGAATTAGCATTTAAAAAACCTCAGAAATTCACTGAAAAAACCATAGGTTTCAGGGGTGTTATAGTTAGCTGGACTTTTCACTTGTACAAAACCATTGAAATTCCCCCATTATAGTTAGTTCAGCTAACTATAACTCGCGCGCCCGCAATGCACTGCTGATGACGTCACATATTACATCACTCATGACATGGTCAGTGACATCACTCATGACATCACTGATGACATCTCAAATGACATCACTGATGACATCACTGATGACATCATCCAGTGAATGTGTGTTTTTCTGAAAATTAAATATGTTTTATATATGTATATCTCGGTCGATGGAAGAATAAATGGGTATATAAGTGTCTAAATGGATGATTTTTTTCTGAAAAATTGATTGTGTAACTGACTAAGTGTATCATAGTGAATACATGGCTTAGTGAGTAATGTTTAAATATGTAAATATCTGTATCAGTCTCTCACTTTGTGTATAAGTGGCTGCATGGGTTGGTGAGTAGCTACATGGGTGTCTATATAGGTTATTAGTTGTTTTTTTGAGTATCAGTCTGAGTGTCTGCATGGTTCGGTGGGGGGTATTACGTAGTGCATAGGTGCATGAATGAGCGACTCACTGTTTGTATGTGTTGAAGACAGCATGTGTTCAGGACTGTATGGGTGGATGTGTGTGTGTATGGGTGTGTTAGTGAGTGAATGACTGTCTCAATAGTGTCTTTATGAGTAACTACATATGTTTTAAACTAGTATATGTGACTATTGGTGTATATATGTTAGTATATGTGAGAGTGAGAGATTGAAAGAGTTCCTGTATGAATAAGTATGTGTTTCTATAAGTGATTGTTTAAAAGACTAAGTATGTGTAAGTTTCCGTAGAAGTAAGTGTGGTGGTGTGTGTATAACTGTATATGCAAGTAAATGTATGTTTGATTCTTTATTAGCATGAGTGACTGTGTGTGAGTAACTCTATGGATGAGTGGCATTGTGTAACAGGATGTATAGGTGTATGAGTACATATGATGAGTGAGTACATGTATGAGTGACTGTATAGGACTGTTGGTGAATGAGTGGATTTGTATGTGGATCTTAGAATTACTGAAGAGGTTGTTGTAACTGGTATTGGTATGTCCATTGTTTTGAAAATTTTAGTCTCTATTTTTGAATGTGTGTATCAAAGGTTATATTAGGGGGGGAGGAGGTCTGCCACTCTATCACAAGGATGATGTCATCAGTGATGTCATCAGTGATGTCATTTTTAGATGTAATCAGTGATGTCATGAGTGATGTCACTGACCATGTCATGAGTGATGTAATATGTGACGTCATCAGCAGTGCATTGCGGGTGCGCGAGTTATAGTTAGCTGAACTAACTATAACGGGGGAATTTCAATGGTTTTGTGCAAGTGAAAAGTCCAGCTAACTATAACACCCCTGGAACCTATGGTTTTTTCTGTGAATTTCAAAGGTTTTTTAAATGCTAATTTCTAACTATGCCTACAGAGATAGGACATGTGAAGAAAGAAGAAAAAATGCACAGAAGAAACAAAAGAAGTGCAGAAAGAAGCAACAGAAGTCCTCAAATACAAAGATAAGTGCAGGAAGAAGGATAACGTGCAGAAAGAACAAAAAGAAGAGCAGAAAGAAGCCTTGTTGCAAAATCATCCTGTACCTTCAACTTTTTCAGACGGATACTGGTGGTAACTGAGTCTGACTAACCAGTCCTAGAGCCAGTGCAATGTTAAAAGACACTTAGAATACAGTGAAAACACCTACATACACTAGGGAACATTATGCGTTGGGGTCCCCCTGTGATTAGCATGACCTCCTCTGTAAGCCCCTAGTATATAATAGGGCATGGGGATTAAAACTACCTCTTAAAACAGGCCACAGGGCGTTTTTGCACACGTTCACTCAGGCCCCGTCCCCTCCCTTCACCACTGTGTAAACACGCCCCGTGTCCGTTTTTAGTTGGGAGATTAAGTTCATTTGAATCCTGAGGGTCCCTAGGGTCCAACTAGCCCACTAGGTACCTCCAGTAAGTGCCACAGAGCTGCGTTGCAGAGAGGTGTAAAAAGTGGCATGGCCTGGACCACCTCTCTGCAATGCAGCTCAGTGGCGCTTACTGGAAGCACTTGGTGGGCTAGTTAGCCCCCAGGGGCCCTCAGTATTGAAGGGAAATTATATCCCAATTTAAAACGTGCCATAGTGCGTGTTTGCACACGTCACCTCAGGCCCCGTCCCCTCCCTTCACCACTGTGTAAACGCGCCCTGTGGCTGTTCTAAGTTGAGAGATTAAGTCCCCTTGAATCCTAAGGGTCCCTAGGGTCAAACTAGACCACTAGGTACCTCCAGTAAGCGCCACAGAGCTGCGTTGCAGAGAGGCGTAAAAAAGGGCTTGGCTCAGAACACCTGTCTGCAGCGCAGCTCCCTGGCGCATACTGGAGATGCCTGTTGGGGGCGCGTTTGCAGAGTGCTGCACGGAGGGAACATGGCCTCCGGCACGATGCCAGTCGTTTATTTATTTTAATTTTTTAAGAAGGGGGGCTGTGTGGTTCCCCTTCTTATTCTAATTTATTGGCCCTGATGACCCCATCCCCCAGGGCCTGTCTCCTAATTATATTTTTTTGACCCCAATCCCCAGGGCCGGCCACTGTTTTTTATTATTTTTTAAAAATATATATTTATAGACACACCTAGGACATGCTGGACAAACCGTACGTACCTATCACCATGACGATTTGCGTGATATTCATTAAAAGGCGACTATGCATGCAATGAATCCACGTGGAATGTATTTACACCACTAGTGAAGCTCTGGCATGTCTGATGCCCTACCGTGCCTAATCCCGGTAGACACCCTTGTCGTTTATTTATACAAACATGGGTAGCTATTGACGGGCACATTTAATACACATGCACACCAAGCCATTCAAAGGGGATTCGACAAAAATTCGACCAAAACTATGCAAGAAACCCCCCTCACGGTTAATAAAACACACATCCACTGCCGGATGTGTAATACTTTTTATTTTACTCTCTGGAAAGGGGACGAACATCACTTGAGAGTCACAGCGCACTCCTGACAGAGCCCAATGCTGTGTTACACCCACCATTACCTGCCGAGTGCCACACACCTCTGTGTTGTATTCCACTAGCTAGTGCATATACTATGACACTCTCTAGCCCATGTGCACTGTAACACCACCCCGTGAATATGTCATGCCACACTTGTCTTCGCACGGGTTATATTGCCCTATCTAACGTGCCTTCCTCGATGCCTATGTTGTAACGCACAGTGCTATGCCATACATATTACAATCTGGGATCCATATCTTTGTCACAGTGCATATGCAACGTTACACTCCCCAGCACATATTTTATATTACAACTTTAGAGACTAGTTAGGTTACACAACACTGCCCTGTGCATATTACACTCCAAGGCGCATATCGCATAGCACGCGCTAGTGCCTGTGCTATCTCGCGCTCTCCAATGAATCTGTCATTGCGCACAATGTATTGTATATTATATTTCACGCACGGTTCATCTTATCTCACACTTTTTGGTGCATAGTTTATACCATACACTATATCTAGTTTTCATTTTCAATCGTGCTCTCAGGACTATGTTCTATATAACACTGTGTTCACCTAACCTTTTCACGGGCATTACATTTTGCGATCGGGGGTGGAGGGTCAGGGGGTGTTTCTGCCAAGTGAGCCCGGAGTCACAGTCACAAACGTCCTCTTCTTCCTGAATAAAAGTGAGATTATGCTGCATACTTGTTCATATTTTAAGTAGTTCGCACAGACACAATGTTTTAAAAACAATAAAGTTCCTAATACCCGCCTTCTCTGAACAGTTAGCTTGCTGCCCCATCCCCCTCCACCCTATCCTCTGTTGTGTGAATCCATGGACTAGCCTCCTACCTCCTGCCATGCATGGTCTGATGTGCTGCCACTGCCCTCAATTTAGTATGATGTACCAGTCCACTCCTCCTGCCCTCCATTGCCCAATTCTATGCCCCATCATTGACCTCCTGCTTAAACTCTGTGCTTAGCTTGCTGCCCGTATTCTCCTTCCCCCTGCCCTCCGATGTCTTTGTGCATGCCCCTGCTCCATCCTTTTTGCCCACCATGTTCCATGGACCTGCCACTCCTATCCACTCTGAGTGTTCTGTTGAGCTGCCACTCCCCTCCCACCTGCCTAGCATTGTCAGATGACTGTAACCTGTCCCTGCCACCTCCACCCTGCCTGTCCACATGCCATGCCCCTATCCTCTTCCTCCTGTCCTACATGGTCCATTGTACTGACACACCCTTCTGCCCTCCCTGGTCTGTTGTGCTGCAACTGCTCCTCCTGCCTGCCCCGTGTGGTCTGTTGTGAGGCCCCTTCCCCTGAACTTTCTTGTCTGTGCACAGGTCCTGACCCTCCTTTCTATCCTCCATCGTCCTTTGTGCATGCCCCTGCACCCTCCTTCTTGCCCATCATAGCCATTGTGCTGCCACTAACCCTCCCACTTGCCATGCATGGTCTTCTGTGCTGCCATGGCCCCTCCCACCTTCCCTGTGTGGTCAGTTAGCTGCCCCTGACCCCCTCCCACCTTCCCTCCATGGTCTGTGTATGCCATCACAGTCTCACTGTTGCTCTTCATGGTGTGTCTTGCTTCTAGTGCCCATCCTGCCTGACCTCCATGGCTATCTTGCTGCTCCTACCCTGCCCCCTTGCCCCCAGCCCTCTGTTTACATGTGCAGACCCCTACTCCCTCCCTCCTGGCTTGTCTGTTCCATTGTAATGCCCCTGATCCGTCCCTCATGCCCTTTATGGTCTGTTATGCTGCAGCTTTCTCTCCTGTCTGTCCATTATGGTCAGCTAGCTACCATTGCCTCTTGCCCCTCTGTTCTCTGTTGTCCATGTGCATGGTCCTGTCCCCTCCCTCTTGCTTTCTATGGATTGTTGTGCTGCACTCCCGTCCTGCATGCCCTGTGTGGTGTATTGTGCTGCTGCAAACCCTGATGCCTGCCCTGCAGGGTCAGTTTGGTGCACCTCTCCATGTCCCTCCTGTCCTCTGTTATCCAAGTCCATGTCCCTATCCCATTTCCTTCCATGATCCAATGTACCATACTTGCGAACATTTTGAACTTGGTAAGAGGGAGATTTTGAAAAAAAACTGGGGTATTGATTTTCCCCTTTGAGTTACATTGAAAAAGAGGAGATTGTAGACAGGAGACAGATCAAATAAAGCCCATTTGAGCTTAAAAACATTGGACGTTTCCTGGCTGAATCGGGTCTGTTGGCATGTATGGTTGTACTACCATTGCCTCTTCCTTCTGCCCACAATGGTCTATTACATTGCCACAGCCTCTCTTGCAAGTCCTGTATTGTTGGTTTGTTGCCCCTGCCCCCCTTTCCACTGCCCTCCATAGTCTGTTGTGCTTCCACGGCCCTTCCTGCCTGCTCAGTGTGGTTAAATTGTTGCCTTTGCACCCTCCTACCTGCCTTCAATTTTCAGAGTCCGTGCCCCTGGCCTCTGCCTCTCAACAGTATCCTAATGAACAACTAGATTGCTAACATTCTATATTTATTACAAAAGTGTGGAACGCCTGACATCATCTTAATGTAATCAAAACTGTAATACCTAGAGCATTTCCTATAGAAATTACATATATGAGAGGGTCTTATTGGCATCAAAATTATGGTTAGTGCTCTAAAAGACTAAAATAAGGACATATTTTCGGAGTTTTCAAATAGCGACAAAGCACTTTTAAATTATTTGTTATCTTTATGTTTTTTTATCCAGTTGACCACTTGATTAAATGTTGAACTTAGGGGAGAGGATGTGGTGTTACTTCCAGAACTGCAGACTTTGCAACTGGAGAACCAGGTTGAAGTTTCTGCTTCAGCTCGACATTCTGTGATTCTGGTCAAATCACTTAGTCTCCCCATGTCTACAACCAAAATGAATTTGTTCTTGTGTGATGTAACCAATGCTCATGTAAAGCACTCCAATACCTGACAAGTCTGCACTATATAACACTGCAAAAACACAAAATAATAAGTGTTTTGCACACTTCTGTCATTGGGCTATATTTGGGCTACATCTGGGTGATTTTGGGCTATATTTGGGCTCTTTTGTCTCCGGTGGCCATCTTGGGAGATTTATTTGTTATGAAGTTTCCTAATTTCCTCATGTACTGCAGTCTCCTCAGTAGGAAATGCTTTCAGTTTTTTACTTTGATTCCATCATGAAGGTATTCAGATATGTCACACATTTGCCATAAATTCTGAATGTTAGCACTCTAGTTGCTCATTAGATCACTGTAGTAAAACTACTGTTCACCATGGAAGTCTGCTCCTGGTATTAAAAGTGCATTTTTCAGTCTGCATGTCAGAATATTTTAATGAAATAGAAGAGGATTTGAGAAGTCACTCAAAATGTGCCCTCGTTTTCTTTCTTCAGCATTAATCATAATTTCTATGGCAAAATGAACCCCCTCATTGTGTTCCTTTTTAAATTAAATGTTTTAAGTGTTACCAGTTTATTCCAATCAAGATGGCTTCAGGTGATCCATACTTTTGTCATAATGAAGACAGTAAGCGCTCTGGTTGTTTTTAAGAACATTCTGGGACATTCTGTCATTGGGCTATACTTGGGCTACATCTGGGTGATATTTGGGCTACATTTGGGCTCTTTTGTCTCTGGTGGCCATCTTGGGAGACTTATTTGTTATGAAGTTTCGTAATTTCCTCATTTACTGCAGTCTCCTCAGTAGGAAATACTTTCAGTTTTTTACTTTGATTCCATCAAGAAGGCATTCAGATGTGTCACACATTTGCCATACATTCAGAATGTTAGCACTCTTTTTGCTCATTAGATCACTGTAGTAAAGCTACTGCTCACCAGGGAAAACTGATGCTGGTATTGAAAGTGCATGTTTCAGTCTGCATGTCAGAATTGTTTAATGAAATGGAAGAGGTTTTGAGAAGTCACTCAAAATGTGCCCTAATTTTTCTTTCTGCAGCACTAATCGTACTTTTTATGGAAAAATGAACCCCCTCATTTTGTTCCTTTTTAAATTAAATGTTTTAAGAGTTACCACTTTAATCCAAGCAAGATGGCTTCAGGTGTGCCATACGTTTGTCATAAGTAGGACTGTTAGCGCTCTAGTAGTTCTTTGGAACACTATGGGAAGCTGCAGTAGAACACAAAGGAATCAACTGACAGTCTCTGCCCTTGTTGGATGTACATGTTTTACTGAGAATGTCAGACTTCATTCTCACATGACTGAGAAAGAAATGTGAATTTACAGAAAATAAGCTCTCAGTTTAGCTTATAGATCACCTTCCAAACCTCTGTGGGAAAAGCATACGTGTTTCGGGCCACTCGGCCCTTGCTCACATGACCGCGTTACGTGCATAATAGTGAATTTAAAGGGAAACACCAACCATCACCTGACTGGAAAGATACAGCACTTACAATAAAAACTGAAAAAATACTCAAGTTTGCTATTTCATATCGTTAATACAATTACTTGTTGAAAACAGCCGAAGACATCGTAAGTAGCACAGTGCTAATTCATGTACCAAAAAACAAAATGTACGTACCAGAATCATGGAGCGTCATCAATTAAAAAAATACATTAATCATAGAATTTACATTGATGTTGGTGACATGTAACAATCTATTGGTACACAGATAAAACTGATATTAATTCAAAAATAACTACGTCAATAACATATCATTTGTTAATTCGACCATATTTTCAGGGCGAATATAGAGGTATTCCCTATTGAGTCAGCTGTAATTCATCATAAAAACCTGATTCACATTTGTAAAAACAAATAAAGGTACATTCTGTCAGTGTGTATTGGGAACTGAAGTATCCAGCATGGTTTATCATAATATCGAGTAAAGCAGCAATAAAATGCACTCAAGGTAAAAACAAAATTTTAATTTACAACCAGTAAGTAATTGTATTTCATTTATAAACTTAGAGTTTAATTAAACGAAGGGGTCATGTAAGGAGCTATAATGACTCAAATGGTCACACTTACTACTTGGTACAAATACCTGTCCAAAGCTTCAAACATGACTCCAAAGATTAATCTACTGGTGAAATCATCTAAATGTTTATCACAAAAATGCAAAAAGGCATTTATAGTATATATATGGATACCACTGTTAGATACAAAAAGATATATAGATTGGCCTCAAAGTAACTCGGCCTACACTAGAAAGAATGACATTATTAAAGTGCTGTGCAATTAAAGTGCTGAAGTGCAATAGGAATTATTAAAAAGGTGCAAATTTAAGAATATATTTCATTGTAACAGCCTATTGGACCACCAGTTCCTGAGAAAAAAGACTGCCTACTACAAGGCAATAGTGGTGAAAATGTAGAACAAAGACTGGTACTAACATGAGGGATCCCCCTTAAAAGAAAGAGTATTTACTACACTACACAGAAGTCTTTGAAAATATTTGTAAAGATGTGAACATGAAGCAATTTGAAAAACATTCGCCAAAATGAAACTGCACATAAGTGTGTTAAGTCAAAGGTTTTTAGGGAGTCAGACATTTTGACTAATCTAGAACATATGGACAATGACTCTTACAAACAATAAAGCCTGCAGAAACGGGTCTAAAATATTACTACTGATACAGATTTATACACACAGCTAATAGCAGAAACAAAAGGCATTCCCAGAGCCCTATAGATGGAAAATGGCCAGAGATTTATCAGAGAAAGTTGTGCATGTCTTCACCTGTGTTCAGACCTTGGGGGTATTTAGAATAGAGATCAATAATATAACGTGATTCAAGTTGTCGCAATCGTTTCTCTTGATTGCCTCCTCTCTTATTGTTAGGTACAGTGTCAAGAACACAGTACTGTAAGCAGTTGAGATTGTTAGCATGCTCAATTTTAAAGTGTCTGGCAACTGGATATGAGGGATCAGAATTGACTATGGCTCGCAAATGCTGAAGAATTCGAGCATGCACTGGCAACTTAGTGCTGCCAATATATTTAAGTCCACAGGTGCATTGCAACATGTAGATTGCATACTCGGTTCGGCAGGTAAAATGCCCTTTTATTGGAAAACTTTCCGTAGAGAAGGCAGTGGTGTAGCTAGTTGTGTTCTTACCAAATTTACAGGCGCGGCAAGAGCTGCACCTGTAGAATCCCATTTTGGGAGATAACCAACTGCTTTTGGATCCTAATTCAGGACTAGTTCTAAGTCGTTATACATAGAGTAAGCTCTACGGAAAGTAACAGTAGGCCTGGTGGAAAGTACCTGCTTCAATGCTACATCAGTCAAAACAATGGGCCATTGTTTGTTAATGATTGTCTTGATGTCATTAGCCTGTTTGCTGTATGTAGTGATTAACCTGCATGTGACCCTATTAGGTCCCATATCATCTGTCAGGGTTTCGAGAGATGTGTTAAGTGTATGTTCAGTGTTACTTAATAGAGATAATCTCTCTTTACTGTTAGCCTTATCTCTTGCTGATTTTAATATTCCCGGATTGTATCCTCTTTCTAAAAACCTTAGAGTTGCTTCATCTGGTGAACTAGATCCAAAGGGTTACTACAAGCTCGGCGTATACGTAGATATTTACCATAAGGGAGGCTAGTAATGGTGTGAGCAGGGTGGAAACTCTTGGCATGCAGGATACTATTTCCGGCTGAGGGCTTGCGATATAAACATGTTTCAATACAATTTTGATTGATGTAAACTTTGCTATCCAAACAATTGCAGACAGAATTATCAATGTTGGCAGTAAATTGTAAATTTCTAGTATTGACATTGATTTTACTGACAAAATCCTCAGCCTCCTGTTGGGTACCATGCCAGATGATAAAAATATCATCGATGTAACGCCACCATCGAATTATATGTCTGCTCCAAATTTCCCCATGTTCTTTCTGTAGGACATGCTCCTCCCACCAGCCCACGTGAAGACACGCGTAACTAGGGAAGAAGCATGCCCCCATCGCCACTCCTTGTAGTTGTTGGAACAATCCACCATCAAATGTAAAAACATTGTTACAAAGGCACCAATGTATCCTAGATATTAGCATCTTATTATGTGAATAAAATTCAACAGGTCTATTATTAAGATAGTATTCTATGGCTTGGATTCCATCTGTGTGCCTAATACTGGTATACAAAGCAGCAATGTCCAAAGTTATGAACCGATACTCTGATGACCAACTTTGAGTATTCAGTTTATGCAAGAAATCTTTGCTGTCACGCAAATAGGTGGGCAGATTGATAACAAAGTCCTGTAAATAATAATCAATGTAACGCAAAGTATTTTCAAAGGTACTTTTGATGGCCGAGATAATTGGTCTACCCTGTACAGGATTTGTGCCTTTGTGCACTTTAGGTATAAAATAAATAGTTGGAAGAACAGGGTATGCATTGTAAAGAAAATTGAATTCATCTTTACTAATCATGTTATCTCTTCTAGACATCATGAGATCGTCTTTGTAGTTTTTATTGATTTTCATAAACTCTGTAGCACTGATTCTTCGATAACAGTCTTTGTCATTTAGATGATGGTAAGCTTCCAGTTTATATTCTTTTTTGCCCCACAACAATATATTGCCCCCTTTATCACTTTTATTTATGATGACCTCATGGTTATTTTTGAGTTTTTTCATAAGTTGAAAATAGGACTGTGGTTGGTATTTGGAATTAGCTCTATTTGTCCTATGTTTATTTCTTGTTCTATGAAGTTTCCTGAGTTCTTCCGTAATTCGATCATGAAAAATATCTACCACGTCACGGGGCATAATGGGAATATATATATATATATATATATATATATAATCTGTCACAAACTGGGCAAAGTAGGCCTATGGAGAACCCCCGAGGAATCATGTCCTCTAATCTCACGGCTGGAACTTGTAAAATCTTTCCGAAGGTGTAAACATGCAGACATTCTGGAAAGCTTGTCCTGCGGCCACTTGACAGCCGAATTTTTACATATCGAAGACGATTATCGTATGGAATCATTCCTGGATGACATGCAGCCAGTTCTGGCAAGGAAACTGTATGTACAGTTTAGACTTGGGACTCTACCAATCAATGCCTTCTCAAATAAATGGTCCAAAACTCAATCTGGTGGATGCCCTGCCTGTAATCACAAGGAAGAGACAGTGCTACAAGTCTTTTTTTTTTCCTGCCCCGGCTGTACATTACCCTGGCAGCGCTGGCTTATCCAACTTTGCAGGAACCTAGGCTTTGTACATTGTGCCGAGGCACTACGAGTCCTAAAATATGATACCTATGCCTCCATCGTTTTCGCCGTATCTCGCTTTTTAACTTCAGTGTGGCGTTTACAGTGGACCTTTTTAAACTAGTAACTTTGGTTTTAGCTATTCATATTGAACCCGTTCTTTTTATTTGTGTATCTATTTTCTTAATTTTTAACTGTTTTATTGCCAATATTCTCTTGATGTATTATAGATGCGACCCTGTTGGATTTTATCCCACGGCCAGGTTAACCCCTGGAAGAATTTCATATGCACTTTAATATGGCTAGAAGTTTCCAATTGTACAGTTTTCTTTCTTTTTTGGGGGGGGATAAAAGAAATAACTGTATGGCTATGTACTATGTATAATACATTAGTGTTTAACCCCCTGGTGATCTTTTGAAGATTATGTACTTTTATGGTCCATGAGACCGAAATAAAGTTATGGAATTGAATGGATAGGCTTGTTTTCTTTCATCTACTTGCTCAGTAGTATTGTTTGAAAATCAAGGTCATAGCTGTGGGTTTGTTGTCCATACAAGTAAAGGTTCAACGTGCTTCCAAAGCACCTCCTGTGTTTTAATGCACTAAAATTGTGACAGGTTATGTATTCAGGCTGGGGTTTTCCTAAGCAATGGCAGTATTTTCAATTCATTGTATATTTTGGAAATGTAATCGATAAAGCAGAGCTTAATAAATAAAAAAAAAAACATGCATTTCAAATATTACAGATAGAAGTATAAAATCAAATTTCATCATGCACATCAAAAGATAAAAACTTCAATGTCCTTTATTATGAAACAGATCAGGGTGGAGACCTGAAGGATGAATGCCAATTTGTCGATAATTGTGTGAAAGATTTCTTAGGAATTATCCACCCAGAGGTAAAATATTTTGCCACACTATAGACTATAAATTCATCTGTACATGAGCTAACATTTCTTAGTGCTTCTTAATATTCTAATATATTCTAATATAACTCCTAGATGGCAACAGATTGGAAAAATCCACTTTCTTTGAGGAAAATTTTAAGTTTCACAAAAATAACGGATGCAGCACAGTTTTCAGGCACTTTCTCATGCATCAGACAGAGGTCACTTCTAACTCTTGACCTGTCCCATTTCAGGCAGGACGCCATTAGTGGCAAGATTCCATATCTAAATTTAACATGAGGCATTCTTGACATCATGGACCATATATTGTGTAGAAAAGGCTCAAAAGAATGGGAGCACGTATGATCCAGAAATGTATCAGATAGCAATGGCAGGACAAGTAAGCATCGTCCTTATCCTTGCTTTTTTGCAGTATTTGAACAGTGTGGCAATGTTTGACCAACTAGTAGCTTGTTGACCCATTTCTGGATCAGGGTGGCTAGATGTGAGTTATATTTTTCTTTTTTAATACTTTATATTTATTAAGAAATAATAAAGTGTACGGTTAACTGCATACAATGTATTACGGAATTTGATATATAAATTACTCTTAATTAAATATTGTACAGTTGAATAGGATTGACAATGCATTGCTGTTAATACAGTTTTGGGATGGCAGTTTTGTCTTAGTTATGGAAGAGCGAGGTCTCTTGGTTGTAAAAAATGTTTCTCTGATAGTCCACACTCAAATATGTAAGGAATTAAGAACAGTCCCGTGCACTCGTACAAAAATCAATTACACAAGGTATGTGTGTCTTCGGTATGACATGAAGATACTGCAGCGTGGCAATCTTTATGTTTCCTTTAATAGGTCATCAGGCAAGAACACAAACAGCCAGCCGACACGTGTTTCGTCAGAGAAAATGTCAAACTCTGACTCTTCAGGGCTGGAAATAATACAAACACATAATTTGAGCACGATACAATATAAACTCTGCTCTCAAATTACTAAAAACAACCTTCCTATGGTTAAAAAGGAAGCAAAGGAAAGGAAAGAAGAGAAAAGACAACCATAAATCCCACATTGGTGTAAAGTTACCAAAAACATTTTTTTTATTTCAATAAATCCTTTAGAATGATCACGTGCAGAAATAGAAGAACCCACTACCAATTCCATTCACATGTGTTAACGTGCAACCACACCGGGTAAGCACAAAGGTTCTAACAGAGATTGATGTCAACACCAATAAATGAAATGCAGATAAAAAACCAAACAAGCAAAACTACCAAATAAAATATAAACATTCATACTAACAACATCTTACCAAAAGAACAGGAAGTCATCCAACACAAGAAAGATATACGAATGGTACGTCAAATCAAGATACGGATAATTACACAATCAGCCTTGTAAAAACAAATTGGACATATGGCTATGAACAAGGTCCTGAAAGAAAAGAAAGAGGTACACACACTCAGGAGACTGTTAACCATATTAAACACTCCAACTCACAAAACCAAAATTCAACTCAAAACCACAGATAGCCCCACGACTGTACTCACGACACACACGTGTTCAGCTTACCTCAGGAAAAAAAGGTGATGTTAATCCAGGTAAGTAACGCCAGTACAAAACACGAACAACACGGATCCTTCCAATAGTTATAGATACCTAGAACAGGTAAAAATACCATTCCAAATAGCCATATCAATCTAAAACACCACGGGTGAACCAACACCCTGTGTCACCCTCACCGGGAAACTTACATGAAGGTGTCATTTTTTTGCTCTATTTCCCGTGACGAATCCTATTCTTGCATTTAGTATTGATTCTGACGCGGTCTAGTGGTTGTTATGTACTGAGTTCCGCATCAGCTTTTATACTTCCGGGCTGCATGTTCCGGTTTTACACTACCGGTTGGAGTTAGAGGCGCCAGCACGCGTACCCGTGTCGGAACGATGTAAGTTATTTACTTGCTTCTCTTGGAGCAGTTTTTCCCTGTTTTATTCTTTGGTTCACATATTAGTTGGTGGGATATGGATTAGGTGATTAATATTTGTATGTTTGTTTTTTCTTTGGTCCCTTTTTTTAGGTCTTGGGTGACACACACACGTGTCTCCAAGTGATGCAAAGAACCCTGTGTTTTTGGAACATGTAAGTTTCCCGGTGAGGGTGACACAGGGTGTTGGTTGACACGTGGTGTTTTAGATTGATATGGCTATTTGGAATGGTATTTTTACCTGTTCTAGGTATCTATAACTATTGGAAGGATCCGTGTTGTTCGTGTTTTGTACTGGCGTTACTTACCTGGATTAACATCACCTTTTTTTCCTGAGGTAAGCTGAACACGTGTGTGTCGTGAGTACAGTCGTGGGGCTATCTGTGGTTTTGAGTTGAATTTTGGTTTTGTGAGTTGGAGTGTTTAATATGGTTAACAGTCTCCTGAGTGTGTGTACCTCTTTCTTTTCTTTCAGGACCTTGTTCATAGCCATATGTCCAATTTGTTTTTACAAGGCTGATTGTGTAATTATCCGTATCTTGATTTGACGTACCATTCGTATATCTTTCTTGTGTTGGATGACTTCCTGTTCTTTCGGTAAGATGTTGTTAGTATGAATGTTTATATTTTATTTGGTAGTTTTGCTTGTTTGGTTTTTTTATCTGCATTTCATTTATTGGTGTTGACATCAATCTCTGTTAGAACCTTTGTGCTTACCAGGTGTGGTTGCACGTTAACACATGTGAATGGAATTGGTAGTGGGTTCTTCTATTTCTGCACGTGATCATTCTAAAGGATTTATTGAAATAAAAAAAAAATTTGGGGTAACTTTACACCAATGTGGGATTTATGGTTGTCTTTTCTCTTCTTTCCTTTCCTTTGCTTCCTTTTTAACCATAGGAAGGTTGTTTTTAGTAATTTGAGAGCAGAGTTTATATTGTATCGTGCTCAAATTATGTGTTTGTATTATTTCCAGCCCTGAAGAGTCAGAGTTTGACATTTTCTCTGACGAAACACGTGTCGGCTGGCTGTTTGTGTTCTTGCCTGATGACCTATTAAAGGAAACATAAAGATTGCCACGCTGCAGTATCTTCATGTCATACCGAAGACGCACATACCTTGTGTAATTGATTTTTGTACGAGTGCACGGGACTGTTCTTATGCGTTCAAGTGTTGGTTTCTCCCACACTGATTGAGGGGTTTCAGGGCCTTCCCCTCCCTGTTAGCACCGTACTATTTACTCATTTTTGCATTGGTGATACTATTGCTTATATCTGGTTTGTGCGCCATTGTCTTCCTGTTCATAAAACCCTTTTTCTGGTATTCATGTAAGGAATTAGTTAGTTGTCAATATTCTATGCCTTGCTTAACCTTGTTGGTAGGCACTGTTCTTTGGATGGGCAGCAAACCTACTGTGGCAGGAGAGTCGATATTTGCATCATTGTGTAGGATATATGTTGTTCGCCATTGGGACGGCTATAGTATTCTGAAGTCCAGAGAAATGAGTGTTGCATCAGTGCAAGGGTTGGGTGGTGGTGAACGAAGGGAGTGAAGTGGGATAGCTGGATGTTGTGGAGAGTCTTGTGTGTTCCTGAGTTGGAGTGTTGGGGGATATTTGTTTTAATATTATATTGAGTGTTGTGTGCTGTGTTGCGGCAATGGTTTGAGGTGATGTGAGAGGTGGAGAATTGTTGCTTAAATGTGTAATGTAGAGTAATATGGTGTGGTTCGACTTATAAATATGTGGGTGCATGTTCCATCTACCTACGTGGCGTGTGGTGGGTGATCCCTGAGTGATGAGGGATTAGTAAACTGGTGTGTTGGTTTATGGATTGTTGTGGTGTTGAAAATGATGTCTTTTTAGTAGAGAGAACTATAGAGTTGTGGTGTACAGGGGTGTGCTTGGTGAAATATAACGGTGTTGTGAAAAGTGATTATTAGGAGCACATTGTTATTGCTTTGGGAGAGTGCAGGTTTGAGGGTGAGCTGCGGATAGAGCAAGTCTGAAGCAGTGGGTAGTAAAAGGTTGTTTAGATTGTGATTTTCTGAAATAGTGTATATAAGAGAATTTGAGTCGCTGTATGGGGGGACATGTTTTGGGGTGTTGTAAGTTTGCACTGTTGTGATGTTACTGTTTGTTTTTTTAGGCGAATCGTGGATTGAAGTGAAATGTGGGGGCAGAGTGTTTCTGGGATGAGTTCTATAATGTGTTTCCTGGGTTCACATAGTCAAATGGCGTTATTGATGGTTGATTTGTGGTGCAGTGTGATGGAGAGCAACGTAATAAAGAGATAGTGTTTAAAGTGAGATGGCAGTGATAGAGGGGACTGTGTGAAAATGTGTGTGGGGCTGCGCAAATTGCTAGAGATTTGCCACCGGGTAGGTGTACCTTTACTATAAGGGGGGGGTGGGGGGGGGTCTGGACTGGCTTGTAGTGCCGCAGATTTTGAAATTATGATATGGGATATTTGGGTCATACGGTGATGTCATGCCTGATGTGTAGTATGATGGCAGAGAATTCTAGTTGGGTGCGTGTGTCATGTTGTGGTCTGAAGTGGGCTTCTGTCATTGGTGGTGTTTGGTTAAGCATGGTCAGAGAAGTTGGTGGATCGTATTAACAGTTTTTCACATACACTGAATTACAGGGCAAGGATGCAGCAGCATAGCACCATTCTTCAACGTGTTCCTAAATTACTTGGACAGATTTCTGACAAACCTGAGCCGTGATATCCCAGTTCTTAATGGAGTAGAAGTTCGGCTGCTCGAGAATCCAATTAAAAAACAAACAAGCATTGAAAATGCAATAGGTCTTGCCCTTGTTTAAGTTAAAGCAATTCTGTTTGTAATTAGGTGGCTTTTTATCTTTGCTTTATATTGGTGTCTTTCAAATGTTCATGTACATAACATGCATATGTATGCGTATATGTATGCATGCATTTATATTTGTATTTATATAGATATGCAGATGTATATATGTTTATATATGTATGTGTGTGTGTATATATATATATATATATATATATATACACACATACATATATATCAATGCATATGTATGTGTATATATATATATATATATATGTGTGTGTGCGCGTGTAGAGGTAGAGAGGCAGAGAGTAGTAGAGAGAGGAGAGAGTGAGTAGTAGAGTGTAGTAGAAAGACTGTGTCTCTCTCACACAGTGTGTCTCTCTCACACACACACACACACACAGTGTGTCTCTCTCTCTCACACACACACACACTGTCTCACTCACTCTCTCTCACACACAGTCTCTCACACACACACACACACACACACAGTCTCTCTCACACACACACACACACACACACACACACACACACACACACACACACACACACACACTCTCTCACACACCCACACACACACACACACACACACACACACACAGTCTCTCACACACACAGTCTCACACACACACACACACACACACAGTTTGTTGCAGACCTGTTGTTGTAAAACAGGCTTTTCCCTATAACTGGGGCGGAGTGAAATAATTGCGTTGTCTATGCATCATTAATACATCCAGTACAAAATATTTCCGCATTATATTACAGATGCGACTTTAATGTTTCTGGCCACAAGATCAATTTATGGATTTAAAAAACCTTATTTCCGCTCGCACATTATTGTATTGTCCCTGGTTTTGAGTTGGCTGCATAAGCAGATTTCAGAAAGAAGCCAGCGTTCTTTTATTGGCTATCTTCTTGCAACTCGGTCAATCAAATTTATGTCTCATTGCTTACTTCTGTCACCTATTATGTTTTTAGGGAAATGCAAAAACCATTGAGCATAAACACTGCCCTCCTCTGCTCTGCCAAGATGTGTGTTTGCTATAGTGACGGTTCAATCTTTATTTCATAAAACGCCAGAAATACATCATGCTGCCATGGAGATGGCCTTGGTTACAGTGCTGGCGGTGGAGTTACAGCTATTTTAATGCTAATTGGATGCTGTATTGATTTTTGAATAGGAAAACACATAGTTCCATGCCTGTCACTTAGCGCAATGAGTAGAACTGCAATCAATCAACTTGGACAGAAGAGCATGGTGAGATAAAACTCTTTGGGTAAAAGCTGATTCTATGTCAGGACCGGAGGCTTCGGATTATGCTTTTATCTCTCTTCGCTTTAGTATTACAAAACTCACAGCAGCCAGAGAGGTCTCAGAGAAATCAATGAACAATACAAAAAACTACAACTCCCTACAACCAGGGAGGAATCCAGGTACGTAGTCCATCAACTCTTTCCATTGTCATCAATACATAGTCCCATGTCTGTCTCCTCCCTTCCTCTTTCTTCGCTGCTTCGCAGCCAGTTAAGTGGTCTTTCACCATTTGTTTATTTTCTGTGGTTCTGTATATTTAGTGCTGTGGTTCTGTATATTTAGTGGGTTACTGGCGCTTCTTTGGCCATTGTTTCTTGCAGCGCTGTGTTTTGTTTGTGGGGCGTTATCGCCTTTCGCGAACGCGGTTGGTGTTTTTTCTTTCAGATCCCTAAGCTGGCCGTGAGAACATCCGTCGCTCCTTACTCGGCCGGCCCCCCTGCTGGTGTGGCACCGTCTGCGGCCGCTAGAGGGACTTGCTCGTCTCATTGCTCTCGCGCCGCGGTTCCTCAGATAAGGAGCGCGTCGCGAGAGAAACTCGCAACGAGCCTTGTCCCCATCTGCCTCACCTGAACGCCCGTTGTAAGCGGATTGTACTCGCGCATTAGTAAACTGAACGCCCCGGCGGGGGTCAGTATTGCGGGTTTCACCCACGGTGAACGTGCTTGGTAGCGCTGTAGTTGCACCGTTATTTCAGGCATTTTCTCTCGCGTTGAGCGAGTGCACGCATTTGTGGGCACTTAAGTAGTGTTGTATATGCGCTGGGAGGCAGTCACCCGGTCAGGATTTTTCCTGAGGGTTTTTGCGCGTTGCTGGTTTGGTGCACACCAGTCTGTGGTCCTTTGGACTACCTAAACTTTGTGCAGCCTGCCCCTGATTAACTGCATAGTTCCTGTGCGTTGCACACTTTCCAGGTTCTATAAAAGGGTAGTTGTACTTGCCTTTGTAATTACTTACCTTACCAGTATGAATGACCATACAGAGTATTATGAAGAGGAGGTCCAGGAATACCTACCTTACGACGATGATTTCTTTGATGCAATAGATTCCTCAATTTATGGAGTGGTTAACGAGGTGGTTGGTCCTATGGAGCAACGCCTTTCTGACAGGATAGTGCAGGAGTGCAATAGGTTGGCCGCGGTGCGCGCAGGCACCACGCCGTCCCCCGGTGAGTGTCCTGAGGAGGCCCCCCCCCACTATCCAAGAAACAACGTCCGGAAGGCGTGGACGCTTTTACTCGCCTTAAAACGGCGTTTCTAGCTAAAGTGGCGACGGTCGCCCCCGTCCCCCCACTGGCGGAGGCTCCCCAAGATATTCTGGATCCTCCGTCCCCTGCAACGGATAATGACACCCACGGGGATACCGACAAGGAGGCTGGGTCCTCTCGTCCCTGGCGTCCAACGCCTACCGCCTCTTCGGTGGCACCGGAGGAAGATGCTGATATGCTCAACCCCGATGATATCATGCATCCCCAGTCTTCGGCCTGGGTTCCGGGTGATAAGGTTGCCCGCTTTGTCACGAATCGTCTCCGCAAGCCTCTCGAGAAGGAGGCTCGGAGTTGTTTAAGGGCGGAGTGCCCGAGACCCTCCCTAGCCGATAAAATTGCTTTCACGCCGGAGTTGGACCCTAAAATGGCTACCTTTTTGGTGAAATATGTGAAGGACCCTAGGAAGGGTATAGATAAATCCTGGCGGTCCTGTCAGGACGAGCTCCTCGACACTATCGGTCCAATGACGAAGATATTGGACATGGCGGAGGAGGCTAAGGTATCAGGTTCGGCCATTTCTCCAGAGGTCCTGTCAAATTGGGCCCAGCGGGCCATCATTTTCTTGGGCAATGCGAATTGCTCCCTTTCAACCGAGCGCCGCCACTCGTTGATGAAACTTGATCCTAAACTTGGAGACCTAGCCTCTTCTGAGGCAGGAGCAGCGGCCCAAGGGGGCCTGTTCGGTGAACCATTCATTCAAGAACTAGGGAAATTTGTCTCTACGTTTTACTTCGCTGGACAAGGCCCAATCCAGTATCAAGAGGGTTTTTACCCAACGGGTTTTCCGCGGTGCCGGTCGAGGCAGGGGCCGCTCGTCTGTCTGCGGATTCCAACAAAATTCCTCAAGGGGACAAGGCTCTGGTCGCGGACAATATAATTCAACCGCGAACTACACTAACTTCTATCCAACGCGAGAACAACGTTTCAGAGGCTGTGGAGGTTTCAAGTCCAACTCTGGCAGCGGAAGTTCCAACGGTAAGTGTCCTGCAAGCAGAGCAGATTTGCATAGGGGGGCAGCTAGCGTTCTTTCAAAGCGCTTGGGCAGCGTTAACCTCCGATGCCTGGGTTCTTCAAACCGTTCAGGGTTTTCATGTATATTTTTTCGGCAACACTCCCCAGGAAGCACAGTTGATCGAGGAGGTCTCAGAGTTGCTCCGCGGTTTTCTTAGCAATATTTTTTTGGTGGACAAAGCCGACGGGGGCCGTCGGCCGGTTATCAATCTCAAGGAATTTAACGCTTGGTTGGTGTACCGCCATTGCAAGATGGAGGGTATCCATCTGCTACACGACGTCCTTCTGCCCTCCGATTGGATGGCACGCTTGGACTTGAAAGATGCCTACCCGGTGATTCCCATCCACCCGCGGTTCCAACAGTTTTGTTGGAGGGATCTGGTGTACGAGTTAATCGCCCTTCCATTCGGACTTTCCTTGGATCCGTGGTGCTTCACCAAGCTGCTGCACCCCGCAGTGGAATTCCTTCGGGCACGAGGCATTCGCATGATCGTCTATTTAGACGACCTTCTTCTTATGGCTCAATGTCCCCAAACTTTGTTGCGCCAGCTTCAACAGATGGTGTCCCTTTTGCAGGATCTGGGTTTTATCATCAACAAGGCCAAGTCGATCCTCAAGCCTTCCCAGTCGGTGACTTTTCTTGGGTTTGTGGTGGACTCCGTCCAAGCGACCCGGAGTCTTACGTCGCGGAAGATGGCGAAAATTCGCCACGAATTATGTCGGACTGTTTCCAGGCCTGTCACCTCTTTGTGACTCTTGGCCAGACTTGTGGATCTTCTGTCGTCCTCGATCCAAGCGATCTTTCCAGGGCCCTTACATTACCGGGCCCTTCAGCGTATCAAGGCATATCATCTCAGGAGTGGTCGGTCGTACGATCATGTGGTTCTTCTCTCGGCGGAGGCCAGGGAGGAGATTGCATGGTGGGTGTCCCATATGGAGTCGTGGAGCGGTTGCGCGATATTCAGCTCATTTCCAGAATTGTTACTCGAATCCGACGCCAGCAGCTCGGGCTGGGGCGCTCAGTGCGGAGATTTTTCATGAGAATAACAAACAATAGTGGTGTTATCACCTGAGAATTTTAGAACAAAAACTACCCACAGCTAGTTCCCCTTGAAGATCAAATAAGGAAACCACAATCTAGACTACTCATCCTTTCATAATTTCATCAGACAGGATGGGCAGTAACATAGCAAATTTATTTATTCATTTTATTAATGCTAATAATGTTTAAAACAGTATTACTGAATAGCCAATTAAATGTCTCATGGCTATTTCACAGACAGTTTAGACAGGCTCAAAAGAAATTGAGAAAAAGAGAGAGAAAACATAAATTTGCCTACCCTTAATTTGTAGAGGAGCTAGCCTCCTCCCCCCATTTTTGACAGTAGGAAACCTGTAACAGGTTTCTATTCAGCTCAGATTCCAGATTTGGTCCTCGAATCCGATGCCAGCAGCTCGGGCTGGGGTGCTCAGTGCGGAGATTTTTCCACCGGAGGGGTTTGGTCTCTAGACGAACAGGATCTTGATATCAATTGTTTGGAACTTCTAGCGGGTTCCTTCGCGGTGCGATGTTGGACCAAGGACAGAGTGCAATCATGCGCCCTATTAAAAATGCGGTACAAAAGGGGGTGGTGATGGACGGAGCATCAGAACCAATCAAACACTCACACCCAGTCAACAGATCTGGGTTTGATCCATCACCGTTCTTTAGCCCACTCTGCCACCCCAGTTCAGACATGGCCATATGCAAATCAGTCTGACCCTGTGCCTCATGGGAACAGTACAGCCCGAACTGCCAAGCCATGCCTTCCCTGGACTGGAAACAAGCTTCCTAGGACCGGTTTCTGGCATTTCAGCCGTCTTCAGCCAGGCTTGCTTGAATCCAGTGGCAAAGTGAGCAAGGGACTCACGTCTGAGCATACCCTGCCAACTTATGGCGAACAAAGCGGTACAAAAGGGGGGTGGTGATGGACGGAGCATCAGAACCAATCAAACACTCACACCCAGTCAACCGATCTGGGTTTGATCCATCACCGTTCTTTAGCCCACTCTGCCACCCCAGTTCAGACATGGCCATATGCAAATGAGTCTGACCCTGTGCCTCATGGGAACAGTCCGGCCCGAACTGCCAAGCCATGCCTTCCCTGGACTGGAAACAAGCTTCCTAGGACCGGTTTCTGGCATTTCAGCCGTCTTCAGCCAGGCTTGCTTGAATCCAGTGGCAAAGTGAGCAAGGGACTCACGTCTGAGCATACCCTGCCAACTTATGGCGAACAAAGCGGTACAAAAGGGGGTGGTGATGGACGGAGCATCAGAACCAATCAAACACTCACACCCAGTCAACAGATCTGGGTTTGATCCATCACCGTTCTTTAGCCCACTCTGCCACCCCAGTTCAGACATGGCCATATGCAAATCAGTCTGACCCTGTGCCTCATGGGAACAGTACAGCCCGAACTGCCAAGCCATGTCTTCCCTGGACCGGAAACAAGCTTCCTAGGACCGGTTTCTGGCATTTCAGCCGTCTTCAGCCAGGCTTGCTTGAATCCAGTGGCAAAGTGAGCAAGGGACTCACGTCTGAGCATACCCTGCCAACTTATGGCGAACAAAGCGGTACAAAAGGGGGTGATGATGGACGGAGCATCAGAACTAATCAAACACTCACACCCAGTCAACAGATCTGGGTTTGATCCATCACCGTTCTTTAGCCCACTCTGCCACCCCAGTTCAGACATGGCCATATGCAAATCAGTCTGACCCTGTGCCTCATGGGAACAGTACAGCCCGAACTGCCAAGCCATGTCTTCCCTGGACCGGAAACAAGCTTCCTAGGACCGGTTTCTGGCATTTCAGCCGTCTTCAGCCAGGCTTGCTTGAATCCAGTGGCAAAGTGAACAAGGGACTCACGTCTGAGCATACCCTGCCAACTTATGGCGAACAAAGCGGTACAAAAGGGGGTGGTGATGGACGGAGCATCAGAACCAATCAAACACTCACACCCAGTCAACAGATCTGGGTTTGATCCATCACCGTTCTTTAGCCCACTCTGCCACCCCAGTTCAGACATGGCCATATGCAAATCAGTCTGACCCTGTGCCTCATGGGAACAGTACAGCCCGAACTGCCAAGCCATGTCTTCCCTGGACCGGAAACAAGCTTCCTAGGACCGGTTTCTGGCATTTCAGCCGTCTTCAGCCAGGCTTGCTTGAATCCAGTGGCAAAGTGAGCAAGGGACTCACGTCTGAGCATACCCTGCCAACTTATGGCGAACAAAGCGGTACAAAAGGGGGTGGTGATGGACGGAGCATCAGAACCAATCAAACACTCACACCCAGTCAACAGATCTGGGTTTGATCCATCACCGTTCTTTAGCCCACTCTGCCACCCCAGTTCAGACATGGCCATATGCAAATCAGTCTGACCCTGTGCCTCATGGGAACAGTACAGCCCGAACTGCCAAGCCATGTCTTCCCTGGACCGGAAACAAGCTTCCTAGGACCGGTTTCTGGCATTTCAGCCGTCTTCAGCCAGGCTTGCTTGAATCCAGTGGCAAAGTGAGCAAGGGACTCACGTCTGAGCATACCCTGCCAACTTATGGCGAACAAAGCGGTACAAAAGGGGGTGGTGATGGACGGAGCATCAGAACCAATCAAACACTCACACCCAGTCAACAGATCTGGGTTTGATCCATCACCGTTCTTTAGCCCACTCTGCCACCCCAGTTCAGACATGGCCATATGCAAATCAGTCTGACCCTGTGCCTCATGGGAACAGTACAGCCCGAACTGCCAAGCCATGTCTTCCCTGGACCGGAAACAAGCTTCCTAGGACCGGTTTCTGGCATTTCAGCCGTCTTCAGCCAGGCTTGCTTGAATCCAGTGGCAAAGTGAGCAAGGGACTCACGTCTGAGCATACCCTGCCAACTTATGGCGAACAAAGCGGTACAAAAGGGGGTGGTGATGGACGGAGCATCAGAACCAATCAAACACTCACACCCAGTCAACAGATCTCAGTGCTCACTTTGCCACTGGATTCAAGCAAGCCTGGCTGAAGACGGCTGAAATGCCAGAAACCGGTCCTAGGAAGCTTGTTTCCAGTCCAGGGAAGGCATGGCTTGGCAGTTCGGGCCGGACTGTTCCCATGAGGCACAGGGTCAGACTGATTTGCATATGGCCATGTCTGAACTGGGGTGGCAGAGTGGGCTAAAGAACGGTGATGGATCAAACCCAGATCGGTTGACTGGGTGTGAGTGTTTGATTGGTTCTGATGCTCCGTCCATCACCACCCCCCCTTTTGTACCGCTTTGTTCGCCATAAGTTGGCAGGGTATGCTCAGACGTGAGTCCCTTGCTCACTTTGCCACTGGATTCAAGCAAGCCTGGCTGAAGACGGCTGAAATGCCAGAAACCGGTCCTAGGAACCTTGTTTCCAGTCCAGGGAAGGCATGGCTTGGCAGTTCGGGCCGGACTGTTCCCATGAGGCACAGGGTCAGACTGATTTGCATATGGCCATGTCTGAACTGGGGTGGCAGAGTGGGCTAAAGAACGGTGATGGATCAAACCCAGATCGGTTGACTGGGTGTGAGTGTTTGATTGGTTCTGATGCTCCGTCCATCACCACCCCCCTTTTGTACCGCTTTGTTCGCCATAAGTTGGCAGGGTATGCTCAGACGTGAGTCCCTTGCTCACTTTGCCACTGGATTCAAGCAAGCCTGGTTGAAGACGGCTGAAATGCCAGAAACCGGTCCTAGGAAGCTTGTTTCCAGTCCAGGGAAGGCATGGCTTGGCAGTTCGGGCCGGACTGTTCCCATGAGGCACAGGGTCAGACTGATTTGCATATGGCCATGTCTGAACTGGGGTGGCAGAGTGGGCTAAGGAACGGTGATGGATCAAACCCAGATCGGTTGACTGGGTGTGAGTGTTTGATTGGTTCTGATGCTCCGTCCATCACCACCCCCCTTTTGTACCGCTTTGTTCGCCATAAGTTGGCAGGGTATGCTCAGACGTGAGTCCCTTGCTCACTTTGCCACTGGATTCAAGCAAGCCTGGCTGAAGACGGCTGAAATGCCAGAAACCGGTCCTAGGAAGCTTGTTTCCAGTCCAGGGAAGGCATGGCTTGGCAGTTCGGGCCGGACTGTTCCCATGAGGCACAGGGTCAGACTGATTTGCATATGGCCATGTCTGAACTGGGGTGGCAGAGTGGGCTAAAGAACGGTGATGGGTCAAACCCAGATCGGTTGACTGGGTGTGAGTGTTTGATTGGTTCTGATGCTCCGTCCATCACCACCCCCCTTTTGTACCGCTTTGTTCGCCATAAGTTGGCAGGGTATGCTCAGACGTGAGTCCCTTGCTCACTTTGCCACTGGATTCAAGCAAGCCTGGCTGAAGACGGCTGAAATGCCAGAAACCGGTCCTAGGAAGCTTGTTTCCAGTCCAGGGAAGGCATGGCTTGGCAGTTCGGGCCGGACTGTTCCCATGAGGCACAGGGTCAGACTCATTTGCATATGGCCATGTCTGAACTGGGGTGGCAGAGTGGGCTAAAGAACGGTGATGGATCAAACCCAGATCGGTTGACTGGGTGTGAGTGTTTGATTGGTTCTGATGCTCCGTCCATCACCACCCCCCTTTTGTACCTATTAAAAATGGACATCATCTCCGCAGTTCGGTATGTCAATCGGTTGGGAGGTCCCCGTTCCCAGAGGTTGGCGAATCTAGTGAAAGACTTTTGGGGTTTCTGTCTGGATCACCATATCTCGGTGACGGGGGAGTACCTTCCGGGCCAGAACAATCAGGTCGCGGACTGGCACTCGAGACATCTTCACGACTCCAGCCTTTGGCAGCTGGACCCTCCGATCTTCCGGTGGTTGAATAGTCTTTGGGGACCTTTTTCGGTGGACCTCTTTGCCTCTCGCCTGGACAACCAGGTTCCGAGGTTCTTCAGTTGGAGGCCGGATCCGATGGCTCTGGCCATGGATGCTTCCTTCAAGATTGGAGCGCGGAACGGGGCTATGCGTTCCCACCTTTTTCAATGATAACGAGGACGGCGGCTCAGATCCGCCAGCAGGGCGCGAAGGTAAGCCTGGTAACACCCTTTTGGAGGTCTCAAGTTTGGTTTCCGGTTCTTCTGGAACTTTCCTGGGATTTTCCCATCCTACTCCCCTGGTATCCTCAACTTCTTCTGAACCCGGATGGAGATCCTCACCATCTAGTCACACAGGGGATGCTCTGCCTCATGGTGTGGGGGCTTTCAGGCGACGGTGGTCGTTGCCGGGCCTTTAGGGACAGGCTGAGGCCCTGTTGTCAAAGGCTTGGGCAGATAGCACCACGAAGTGTTACCGGTCCGCGTGGACAAGATGAGTTCGTTGGTGTCTTCGAGGGAGCCTGGATCTCATGGTCGCAGGAGTCGTTCCCATCCTGAATTTCGTAGCCAACTTAGCGTCGAAGGTTTGGCATATCGATCCATTAACGCAATCAGATCCTAAATTTCGGCTGGTCACGTTGTAGAAATAAAAACCTTCTCAGGGGCTTCACTGATACACCTGGTCCTTTTAAACCAACAAAGAAGAGATTGGCACAGAAGCTGTAATATAAAAGACATCTTTTATTTAACCTCTAAAGAGGGAAAAATGCATCGTACAGAATTCTCAAATAACTGTAGGAGACATTTCTAAGGAGTACAGAGAACAGGGGCATTATATACCCACACAGGGGCTGAAAAATGGCGGCACAAGTACACATGAGAAGAGTAATGCACATAGATGGTCATACAGAAACTGCACAGTCAACAAGTAGGAGGAGTAATAAGTTGCTGACATCAGTTAGAACAGCCTGACAGTTCTATACTAGGAACAGGTGCACTCTACTAGCTAAGCACATCTGAGCATGTGCAAGACTCTGGTAGAGGGAAATAGCAAATGGCCAGCACATAGCTAACTAAAATGGCTGCCAAGTACAAAATGGCTTTCAGCTCATGTTAAGAGATTAATGCAATCTTCAACAAATGGTCCTTTTAGCATGAGCTAAAGACATTTCCCATAATCCAGTAGGAAAACAGAAAATATGCACATTAATTTTTTCATAAATTTATCAATATCCTAATTCATTGCTTGGTGGGCATTTCTCATTCTAAATATTGTTAAGCGGGTATGCATAAGGTATAAGCAGGAGTACAAAGGGAACAGAGAATTGGGTCATACAGATAGCAGGAGAGAGTAATTACTATTATCAGAAACAGAACTATTAGCTTTCTAGTCCTAAGCAAATCCTAGAACCATCCAGTAAAAACATTTTCAAGGCTCCTATGCATTTCAGTGACCATCAATTTCAACTTCAAAATAGCCAACAGCACATATCTAATAAAAACATTTTCGCTAGACTTTTACAGTGTTTCCTTTATGAGGGTTAGAGTATCAATCAAGGAAAGGGTAAAGTAACATTTGTCAACTTCTCAGAGGAACTTTTCTCTCGTTGAATAAACATTATGCCTAATACAATTATGAAAGCAGTCAGACATATTATTACAAAAATGATCCTGGATCCAGGGGACCAGGAGGACCACACAGGACCATGAGAATTAGGACCAAGAGCTGCAAAGGGTTGCTCCTCCTCAAAAATGGGACGACCGGGGGCGTGGCCAAGATGGCGGGGTGAGCGGACGCTTCCTCCCGTAGCTCCTCCGGCCCGGCCAAGCTAAAGCCCTTTTCTTATGCTTCTCTCCCCCCGCTGAGGCTCAGCGCGGGAGAGGAGCGTGGCGGAACATCAGGGGCATACACCGGTGCTGTTTTTGTCCGGATCGCCCTGGGGGAACCCCCCCAAAAGTTCGCCCGAGATCAAGGGACGACGGCGGCGAGCCCGAGGGGCGGAGCGTATTGAAGAGCTGTCCGGGCGCCTCGGTTGGGCCTGGTGCTGAAAGCTGCGGTTTGGAGGGGATCTGGCCCGCCGCTTGACGGTGACTGAAGGAGCCTGGCAGGAAGGGGCCCAACGGTGTGGACGGCTTAGGACGGGTGCCCCGGCACTCGGGCTGGTGATGGCGACACCTTGCACTGCGGAAGCCCTGACCCCTAGCCGAGGTACGGCGGACTCTCTGATGGGGTCGGACCGTCTGGCCCCCTGTGCGTGACAATCGGGGGCCGGGGGTGGAACCTATTTTACTGCGGGGTGCCTCGGGGCCCCAGAGGTGTCGCCGGGCCTAGTCGTCTTGGCTTGCTCCGACCGGCCGCCATTTTGTCCCCGAAGGAGCAGTGGTGGCGGTTTCCGCTGAAGTCCTGGCTGCTGGCGGCGGGCGACCTCCCGCTATTGCTGGGCTGCCTACCGGAGGGATGAGCTGTTGGGACCCCTCCGCTGCGGCCTCCTTGGTTGTCTCCCGCTAGCTCTTGCGGCTGCCGGTGACCGGACTAGGCCGCCATTTTGTCACCTGTGACGCAGCGACCTCACTTGTGGGGGATACCCGGGCCGAGTGCTAGCGGCGGCTGAGCTTCCCTGGGGCACTTGGACCAGTGCCCGACTGCGGAGCTGGCGATGTCTGGAAAAGGAGGCCCGAAGAAAGGGGACCGTACTCTACCGGACATGCTTGGCAGGGCCCAGCACTTGCGGGACAGGGCACAGCCCTCACCGGGGCCCTCCCGGGCTCCGGCAGATGTGACTGGAGGGGAGCCACCCGTCACGAGGGCCTTTATGGAGGAACTGTTTAGCTCCCTCAGGGAGGACTTCCAGACACTGAAGCGGGAGGTGGCCAGCGAGGTCCGAGAAGTGCGCAGAGAGGTGGAGGGCCTAGGTGAGCGTGTGGAAGCGGCGGAGACGGAGGGCCAACAGCGAGCGGAGGAGATAGTCCATCTCCAGCAGGACGTTCTTCGCCTCCGGGAACAGTGTGTGGAGCTCCAGGCCCACTCTGAGGACCTTGAGAACAGATCTCGGAGGAACAACATCCGAGTGCGGGGCGTGCCGACTGCGGATGAGGGGTCCGATCTGGGGGGCTACCTGCGGGCCCTGTTCCGAGAGATCCTGGGGGAGGCCACGGACTTTCCCATCAGCATCGACAGGGCGCATAGGGTTGGCCGTCAGCGCCAGCCATCGGCACCCCCGCCGGACATTCTGGCCTTCCTGCCCGACTTTCCACTAAAGGAGCGTATCATGGCTGAAGCCCGCAGGAAACAGCCCCTGACCTTTCGGGATCGGCCAGTGGCGCTTTACCAGGATCTCTCCGCCATCACTCTGCAGAAACGCAGGTCCTTTAGGATTGCCACTGACTTTTTGCGCGAGCATGAGACGCCGTACTCTTGGGGTCACCCCTTCCGCCTGATTTTTCGGTGGAACGGAGTATTACACCAGCTACGCTCCTTGCAAGACATTTGTGGTGTCCTGGGGCTCACGGCAGCGGAGGAGGAGGGAGCTACGCCGTCGTGGAGGTCCTCGGAGGGACGGAATCGGCGGAGGTCAACGAGGCGGCGCTCAGCGACCAGTGCAGGGCGCCCGGACTCCCCTACCATTAGGGCGGACAGGGCTGACGCCCTGAGGGCGGCGGCCGGGGACTCAACCGGCTCCTCTAGCGTGGCCTTGACGGCCTAACACGCACTCCGGGGGGAGATGTCTCTAGCTTCTTAACATGCTTGGCACGGGGCGGGGGGGTTGGGGGGAGCGGGGGGAGGTGAGTGGCCGGACGTCCACTTTGCTCTTTTCTACGGACTTGCCCTTCGGGGCTTGACTGAGACTATGGGGTGTTTGAGTTTGGGGATGGCTAGTTGCCGAGGTTGGGTTTTGGGTGGGGGAGGGGGTTGTTTTGGGGTTGGGAAGGTCCCGTCCGATGTTGTCTATGCCCGTTTTGTTTTGGCTTGCCCCGCGCTGCGGCCCCGCGCGCCCCGCCCGCTGATTCCCTACCCATTGCATGGCGCTCCCGATCCCTGTGAGGAATGCCGGGCCTAAAGGTAGTGACCCTTAATGTTCAGGGTCTGAATAATCCGGTGAAGCGCAGAGCGATCCTGTCGTTGCTGGAGGGGACGCAGGCGGACATTTGCCTTTTGCAGGAGACACACTTATTGCCCCGAGACTGCCATAGGATGCGCTCAGCTAAGTTCCCCACCCAGTTCTTTTCCTCGGCAGCGAACAAGACAGCGGGGGTGGCCATTCTCCTAGCGAGCTCCTTTCGGGGGGAGGTGTTGCATAAGTGTGCTGAACAGAAGGGGAGGCTCCTTGCGTATCGCATGCGCCTGGGAGGCATAGCATTTACAGTTGGCTCCGTTTATAGCCCAAACGAGCATCAGGAGCGCTTCCTAGATTCCGCGCTGGTGGATGTCACTGCTTCCCCAGACCGACACATTATCTTGGGCGGAGACCTCAACATTGTCTTTGACTCTGGGATGGACAGATCGGCCCAGCGCTTCCCGCAGACGGGGGAGCTGTCCCAGGATGGGAAGGCCCGGATTGCGGAAATGGACTTGCATGATCTCTGGCGCTCCCTGCACCCCACGGATAGGGACTACTCTTTCTTCTCGCACGCACACCGCACCTACTCACGGCTGGACTACCTCCTGGTGAGTGGACCGATGCGTGCCGCTGCCACGGCGGCGGACATCGGGGTCCTGTCCCTGTCTGACCACTCTCCAGTCACCGGCGTTTTCCGGTGGCCGGCGGCCTCCCCCTCTCGGGGGGCGTGGCGCCTCCGGGACACACTTCTACACAAAAAATCGGTGGTACAACGCGTCGGGGAGGTCATACGGGACTATCTCACTCACAACAGCAACACTGACACTTCGCAGGCGACACAATGGGCGGCACTGAAGGCCGTCTTACGGGGGGAATTCATCTCTATCTCTGCAGCCGAGAATAAGGAGCGGCAACTGAAGAGGGATGAGTTGACAGCTCAAGTCCGGGAGCTTGAGCAGGTCCACCGCCGTACGGGAGCGCCGAGGGTATGGAGGCAGTTGCAGGCAGCGAGGAAGCTCCTCTCGGCTCTGGATCTTGATAGGGCGGAGTACGCCGCCTTACGCTTGAAACATGCCTACTACACTGGGGGGGACAGATGTGGCAAGCTCCTAGCACACCGGCTCCGGGTCGCGCAACAGCGCAGCGTGGTGAAAGAACTGGTGGGTGCGGACGGGGGGGTTGTCTCCGGGGACGCGGAGGTAGCGGAGACTTTCCGCGGCTTCTACGAGGCGCTATATGCTGAGGAGCCCTCCTCGCCACGGGATGCCGATAGCTATCTGGAGTCGGTGACCCTCCCGGTACTGGACCCGGCTCAGGCTGACCACCTGGAGCGGGACATCCATGTGGAAGAGGTGATTTCGGCTATCGCGCGGCTGAAACATGGCAAGGCCCCGGGCCCGGACGGGTACACGTCGCTATTCTACAAGACTTTTTGCACGACCGTGGCCCCTGTCCTTACGCGGCTGTTTAACTCCTTCTCCGAACCGGGAGCCATCCCTCCGGATCTCCTGAGGGCGACGGTCGCGGTAATCCCGAAGCCTGGGAAGGATCGGGCCCTCTGCGGCTCGTACCGGCCCATCTCGCTCCTAAATGTCGACCTCAAGTTGTACACGGGGATTCTCGCATCCAGGCTGGGTCCACGCCTCCCCGATTTGGTGGAGGCGGACCAGGCTGGTTTTGTGCCCGGTAGACAGACGGTTGACAACACCAAGAGAGTGGTGCATGTTCTGGAGAAGGCCTCAAGGATCTCGGGGGAGCGGATGTTGTTGTCCGTTGATGCGGAGAAGGCCTTCGACAGAGTTCACTGGCCGTATCTTGAGCGGGTCCTCACAAAACTGGGAATCGGCGATAAGTTCCGCACCATGGTATTTAATTGCTATAAGCATCCTTCAGCGTCGGTGCGGGTCAACGGGTGTAGCTCTGGTGGCTTCGCCATCGAGCGCGGCACGCGGCAGGGCTGCCCTCTCTCGCCGCTCCTGTTTGCCCTCTACATGGAGCCGTTTGCTCAGAGGATCCGTAATAATCCGGATGCTGTCGGGGTCCGGATGGGCCGGTACGTCCACACCGTCAGTCTCTACGCGGATGATGTCCTGCTGACTTTGGATGACCCTAGGAGGTCGCTACCTGCTTGCCTTCGAGAGTTGGACGCCTTTGCGGGGGTGGCCGGCTTCAAAATGAATATGAGCAAGTCGATGGCATTAGACGTGTCCCTGGCTGCGGACACCAGGAGGGATCTTCAACGGCTCTTCCCCATGCAGTGGTCCTCGTCCACGGTGCCGTATCTGGGGATTTTGCTGGCGCCTACATTATCGGAGATGGTTACGGCCAATTATGCCTCCCTCAGCAGGAAGATCAAGGACGAGCTTGGCCGATGGAACAAAGGCCTGCTGTCCTGGCTGGGGAGAATCGCGGCGGTCAAAATGACGGTGCTGCCCCAGATACTATATCTTTTCCGAGCCCTTCCGCTCCAGCCCCCGGTGGGCTGGATCCGACAAATGCAGGCTGACATCTCCCGCTTTGTCTGGCAGGGCCGCAGGCCACGCATGAAGAGGGTCCTCTCCACGCTCGCTCCGGAAGCGGGGGGCCTCGGCATTCCGGACCTCCGTAAGTACTTTCAGGCGGCACAGCTTCGCTATCTGGTGGAGTGGAGCAGGTGGGAGTCCGACAAACATTGGCTTTTTCAAGACCAGGCAGTGGCGGGCCGCACCCTACAAGAGGTCCCATTCTTGCGCCGCACGCACCGCCCCCCTAATCTTTACGCCTCCTTTGTTACGCGGGTCCCCCTGCGTGTGTGGGACGCGGTCTGCGAAACCCGGGGCCTCACCACCTTCCCCTCGCCGCTCTCGCCCATTGCGGGCAACCCGGACTTCTCCCCGGGGATGGAGCCGGGGGTTTTCTCCCACTGGGTACGGGCGGGCTGCAGGGCACTCTTCCAGATCTATGGTCCGGAGGGCGTGGTTCCTTTTCAGCAACTCCGCCAGGAGTTCGGCCTGACGGAGCTGGACAGACTGCGCTACATGCAAGTTCGGCATTGGGCCCTCCAGCCTCAGGTGCGTGCCACCGCTGCCCGTCCAATTACACCGTACGAGCGGTGGTTGGCTACTCGGACCTCCGACGCTAAACTGATCACTGATCTGTATAAACACCTACAACCCCCGCCGTTTCACTACTACAACCCGGGGAGGGAGCGTTGGCACAGGGAATTGGGTAGGACACTCAGCCACAAGGAATGGGACCAAATTGCGTATCGGGCTCGGCACTCTGCATACCACACGGGCCTTACGGAGACATTCACTAAGGTGTCCACATATTGGTACTACACCCCGGAGAGACTGTATGAAATGCATAAACACACTGACAAGGGGTGCTGGCGGAGCTGCGGGCAGGAAGGTACCCTTACACACATTCTATGGGATTGCCCAGTGCTGACCGCCTACTGGAAAGAAGTCTTGGACGAGGTGGATGAGCACTTTGGGATAGAGCTGCCGCGTCTCCCGGCGTATGTCCTGCTGGGCCTCCCCAATGCCCTAATGTACCCACTGAAGTCCCGCAGGGGTAGGCAGATTGCAATAGCGCTGGGGTCTGCGGTTCAGAACATTCTAGTCCACTGGCGCACACCCACCGTCCCCTCCATCACCGGTTGGTTGCATAGGCTTTGGCACGTGCTGGGGATGGAGAAGCTGTCGCTTACGGTTGCGGGGGAGATAGACCAATTTGAAGAGCTATGGCAACCCTTTCTAGCGCTGCTGTCCACTGAATTCCGGGAGCTCACCTGCCCGAGGTACCTTAGGCTTCTCAGGCTGAGGCCGCCGGTGACCCCGGCGGACTAGCTTACATGTGAGATGGGGACCCCCGGGGAGGGGGGGGGAGTGCGGGGCTCCTGGCTAGGGCTGCTTTGATGCGGGACCATAGGACGGGGGGGAGGGGGGAGGGTTGTTGTTTTGTTACTGGGAGGATGGGGGATGGGGGGGGGGGGGATGGTGTTCTGTTGAGGTGTCGATGGGGGGGGATGCTCTTGCTCAGCTTTGGGGTCTCGGATACGCGCGTGGGATTCCACAGCTTGCAATTTTAGCGTTCAGTCACTGTGTTCTTCCCTCTGAGCCACCGCGCCACCTATTGCCAACCCTCTGGAGATACATCCCCTCTTCTTTGACTGTATTCCATGTATCCTGCCTCCTATCCCCCTCCCCCATGGTTTGTTTTGTTTCAATAAAAAAGTTTTAAACATAAAAATGGGACGACCAATTGAGTACATTTTCAACAAAAAAAGAAAAAGAATTCCTTGGGAAATTAAAGCAGCTGTACAACCAACCAGAGGGGAGTCTTCTCCCTGTGTCCATTTGAGCCTCACAGGCAGGCTCTTGTTGTTCCCACGGTGGAGCTGCACAACTCGCAACTCAGGAATCACGGCCCAGTTTCAAGGGAAAAGTTTCTTTTTTCAGGATAGGGCAATCACCCACCAGGGCAAATGCTCTCAGCGATCCTGTCCAGTGTCTCAGGCAGTGCACCAGTTTTCTTCACTTTAATCTAACAGGCACCAGAGACACAGCACCTGTACCCTGAACTCAAGTCCTTCCCTAACTCCTGTATTGCTCTGCTGGCACACTGCTCTTTTGTTGGGGCCATAGATTGCATTCAGTGTGCCCAGGTATCTCTTGACCAACAAAGGTGAAGACTTTACAGCCACTTTGGGACCAGGATTCAGAGGCCTGATGCTAGGATCTCTGAAGCAACCCTTGTTCCAAAGGGGGTTACCTCAAGCAAAAATGTTCTCGCCTTCCTGGTTGGTCTGTGACTCTCGGCTGGGCATCAAAAACTTGATCCACGATTTCTCCTTTCTGATTTGTGACCCCGTCTTTCACCCAAGACAGTGGCAGGGGTACACATTTCACATCCCAGTGCTTCCGGCCTTCTACCTTCACTGAGGTCCTGGTTGCCAGCAATGCCTGTGCTGGTTACCTTCACTTTGACTTCAAGCTGGACTGGTGCTGACTCCTCAAGCTAGATCTGACGTCCGCGCCCCTCTGTTAATGGTTGTAAGGCAGCAAATATCTATTGGTGGACAGAACAAAAGGTCTTTAGACAAGGCACAGAAATAATCTATCAACAGAGAGGTTAGTCTCAGAATACTTCCTAGTCTAGGGACGCCCCATATATGAGCAAGGCACTCAAGAACCACTTTCATCTATGTGAGAGTAAAAAAACAGCCTTGATCTATTGGCAAGTATAAAAGGAACTCTTTGGTGAACTGACAAGAGTAATACGCCACCCAATCCGAAGCAGCCAAGGAAGTCTGTGTTCATTTACTAAATTCTGAGGAGAAGAGAAAAACAATACAGACATACTCCAAATCCTTACATCTGTATATTCCTATCTTAATCATCTAAAGACCCTCAAGAAAAAAGGAAATGTTCTACACTTTTACTCATAGACTTTGCATTACTTGTACAGGACTGCAGACACTTCTAAAATGATTTCTCTTGATAAAAGCACCTACATTGTATGCTTAGGACCATGCTCTCATGTTATAGGAGCAACAGGAAAATCTAAAACTGCTAATTTAACAAGGATTCCTATTATATAAAGAACTAAAAACTTCAACATAATGGGTACATTTTCTCCAGCAGAACATCTTGTGACAAACAGACTCCTATAAAACAATATTTTCCTCAAAAATGTTTGCTAAGGATCACATGGGCATCTTCCCTGCATTCTACTTTTTCACAATCCAAACTATGCAACATCCGCTCTAGTAAGGACTGTCAGTTTATTTACACAGACTAGCTAATAAAAACTAGCAATGCCCTTGCAAAAACTGTATGTAGCATGAGAATAACAAACAATAGTGGTGTTATCACCTGAGCATTTTAGAACAAAAACTACCCACAGCTAGTTCCCCTTAAAGATCAAATAAGGAAACCACAATCTAGACTACTCATCCTTTCATAATTTCATCAGACAGGATGGGCAGTAACATAGCAAATTTATGTATTCATTTTATTAATGCTAATAATGTTTAAAACAGTATTACTGAATAGCCAATTAAATGTCTCATGGCTATTTCACAGACAGTTTAGACAGGCTCAAAAGAAATTGAGAAAAAGAGAGAGAAAACATAAATTTGCCTACCCTTAATTTGTAGAGGAGCTAGCCTCCTCCCCCCATTTTTGACAGTAGGAAACCTGTAACAGGTTTCATTCTGTCAACACTATCAACCCCAATTTGTAGCAACTGGGAATAAACAAATTCTGAGGTGCTACATAATCACATTGAGCTAGCTAAAGAACATATTCCTTTAGCAAATGTACAAGTGTAACACGAGGGCACATGAATTCAAACTAAATCCCATTGCTTCCTTAATTCAGCCCTAAAAGCATTAGTGCTATACATATGGCAGAGCCATTGTCTTAATAAGAGCTCACATATACCATTATTATTCAATCTGTTCATATCAGTGCACAAAAACTTGCTTATGCCAAAAAAAGTAAGCAAACCCTCTTTCTGTCCCTGCCCTGCCATTTCGTCTTTCAAATGTCGAAATGTCAAAGCAAATGTTGCGCTGAGCCCTGCTTCTAAATGTAGAACTTCGACCTTTAACCTATTCGCAGCTGTCCCATCTTGTGTGCAAGGTTTTCATGCAGTTTTACTTTTACCAATTCAAAGTGACCCTGGCGACTGAGAGCTCAACAGCAACCCACTCTATTCCTGTCTACCAGCAATACAGAGGTAAGCTTAATAACTTCTGCCAGTTTTTTTGTACATATTTATATTTGTAAGCAGTGTGCTGAGTGCTTGTCTAGCAGTATAGATGTCAGCTATTCATTCTATGCTTACATATGTGCATTTACTGGAGCCTAAGGCAGTTTAAAAGCTGCTCTGATTGGAATAACCTCTTTTAAATAGTGAATTTTACTCAATTTCGACTTTGATGTTTGGGGCACTTAAAAATGAATATCTTACAATGTTTTTGCATAATAGTCATCCCCAGAATGTCCTCTACATATCCCAGAGATGTGGCATCAGAAATGTATAATGTATACCCTTCTAAAAATGAGTTTTGTACGCCTGGGTAAAGTGAAATTTCACATGTAAGTGACCCCCTGTTGCTGTATAGCACAACTTAAATTCAATTTGGATGCTAGGAGGTCACAGTATCATTATTAGGCATTATAAATATTAAAAAACGAATTTAATGCACCTATTTTAAATAACATTTTTCATATAATCAAAATATATATAATATTTTTTTTAATACATATAATTATTTTCATGAGTCCACATATGAAAAGCAAGCTACATCCCTTGCCTATCATATTTAAACGCATTCTTAACCCTAAGCACAGAAGCTTAACTTGAAACATCTTAAGTCTGCGCCACTTTTAAATAAAGGACCGTCATTATTATTTAACATTAAAAACCACTCTTATCCTTATTTTAAAAGGCATTAAGAAAAGAAATCCCTACTGTCAATCTGTCCTCTGTTTATCAAAAATAATGAAACTACATTTCTAACTTTTAAAACGGCAGTCTGAAATGCAGGATTTTACACCGTGTTTGCACTGACTTAAGGGGTAGTGACTTCAGCTGTTTTCTGTGGCCGGAGTCAGAAATACCCACATGCTGACACAGCTGCTTGACATGTAAAGGCGTCGAATTCACACGCCTTTCAAGTCAGCCTTTCAAGCCAGCACAAATCTGTCGTTCTGTAATGTGTATTCAGGTCAGCAACAACCAACTCACTCAGATAATGTGAATGCCTTTTAATACCTAATACAGAAGGATAAATGCTGTGACATTTTGTATCTTAATTTTATCTATTGCAAAACACACAATTTTGTTTTTTGAAGCTTTTTTATTCCTATTAAATGTGGACTCTAATTTTATCTTTAACATTGTGGCAATTTGCACACATGTATAGTGTCTTTGTCAATTTAATGATAGCGTGCAGCTATTTAGCATATATTATATAATTCATTGCTGGATTCTTTTAAAATATATTTTATTTTAATGATGTTTTGCATAACAGAATGATGACAAAAAAAAAACATTGAGCTCATTCCAGACATTTTCAAAACGCTGTCATGCACATAATACAGGGCACTTAAGGCTAGCCATTCTTGCACCAAGAGTGCAATCGCTACTTACTCACACAAGTACCACTAATGACAAACCACAGACATTTAAACGCACATTTAACCCACAGATCAACACTTAGGACAGAAACAAAAGACAGCCCACAGACTGTACTTAAACCAAACCATTTGTAAATACTAGTTGTAAGTCATATTCACTAGATTTGGCTGGCAGAACACCAGGAAAAAAACGCTCTGCATATCACCACTTATGAATGTTATTAAGTGCACAGACCAGGATACTTTCTACGTACATATTTAGTTCCTCGGGGTACTAGTCACCAAGGAAGAAATACGTTCTTATACCTAAACCTAGTTAAGTATCCCCTCTAGGGGAGCCGGCTAATTCAATACAAGTTCCAAAGGGTACCTACAAACAAAGCAACACATTCTACGGTGTGTGCTAAGAACAGGCATGCCAAAAATATTGCAGCATATACAATATTATACACAAAGTAGCACTTGACTCAAAGTGTGCCGTTCAAGTTTACAAAAGTTTCTCATTACCTGCCTACATAAACTGCAGTTTACATATTTCCAAATTCCAAATATTGGCCAATTTCCATACAAATCCAAGAAGCGTCGTAACAAACGACCTTACCAAGCACAAGTTTCCAGATTCTAACTGCCAAGTTCTGAGTGACCAAACGGTCATTTTTAGAATACTCACACCAAAAATGTTCTCAGTCAGGAGTGGTAAGCAGTTGGAGGAGTCCAATCAGGAAGACCAGAAATATACTGGGCTGCAGAGACAGAATCTCAGTTTTAGGGTACCTTTTTACTAGAGTCCTGTTCTGTCCTCCTCAGTAGATTCCTGTCTCCCATCAGGATCACTCCCTTGGATAGCCACTTCTCTGATGAGCCTCACAGAGGGCACCAATTGTAGGAATCAAAACCTTCTCAGGGGCTTCACGGATACACCTGGTCCTTTTAAACCAACAAAGAAGAGATTGGCACAGAAGCTGTAATATAAAAGACATCTTTTATTTAACCTCTAAAGAGGGAAAAATGCGTCATACAGAATTCTCAAATCACTGTAGGAGACATTTCTAAGGAGTACAGAGAACAGGGGCATTATATACCCACACAGGGGCTGAAAAAAGGTGGTACAAGTACACATGAGAAGAGTTATGCACATAGATGGTCATACAGAAACTGCACAGTCAACAAGTAGGAGGAGTAATAAGTTGCTGACATCAGTTAGAACAGCCTGACAGTCCTATACTAGGAACAGGTGCACTCTACTAGCTAAGCACATCTGAGCATGTGCAAGACTCTGGTAGAGGGAAACAGCAAATGGCCAGCACATAGCTAACTAAAATGGCTGCCAAGTACAAAATGGCTTTCAGCTCATGCTAAGAGATTAATGCAATCTTCAACAACGTTCCGTTGGACGGCGCTCCGATTGGGGAGCATCCATTGGTTTGCAGACTTCTGCGGGGTATAAGATTGTCATTGCCCCCAGAACCTTGCTATTCCGTATTGTACTGAATCTGTTTCTTTCCTGGCAAACCAATAAATATCTTTCTTTAAAGGAATTGTCTTCCAATCTCGCCATGCTTTTGTGCTTGGTCTCCTGCAGGAGAGTTTCAGATGTTCGCGCTTTGGATATTTCGGCGCAGACTTTTTCCCCGGAAGGGGTCGTTTTTAGGTCTCGGCTGCGAAAGGCTGCGCTTGCGCAGTCTCGCTCCGAGATTTAATGAGTTGGAGTGACTTTGAGAAGAGGGGCTTGCACCCGCCCCTCTTCTCTCCTGTTCTCCATTGGCTGGCCTCTTAAATGCTGGCCAGCCACTGGAGAAGAGGTCCAGTCACTCCGTTGAAGCCCCGTCCTTTTCGGATCGGGGGCGTGTTTTTTGCGAGAAGTCTCAGGGAGGAGACAACAGCAAAACACGCCCCCCAATCCGAAAAGGACGCTCCCTTCCTCCGAGGCATTTTCTGCTGTGCCTCGGAGAAAGGCGGTGGTGTCTTCCGGTGCCCTCGGCTTGGCGGTCAGTTCCGGGCTGTTTCTTTCTTCTGCACGGCATCTTGCTTGGTCAAAGTCCTTATGCCCGGTGCTGCTGTTGGCAGATGTTTTGCCTGGAAAGTCTTGGTGAGGTGAGGGAGTGGATGGATATTCTGTCGCTGGCCACTGCCAGTGATCTTTGCTTTCCCTTTGTGCTGTGGTAGATCACGTGACCTCTGCCACTATAGGATTGTACCTGAGGACAAAATGCTACTTGACACTTGCAGGCTGTGGGACTAGCATCAGTGCGATATTAGTGGAGCACAGGGCTTCCTGCGGTATCGGGGGCAGGGAGGAGCATGCGGTTTGTAGTCCTAGCAGGAGTCTACACCACAGTAGTGCCTTCCTACTTCCTTCCTTCCTACTTCGACACTGCATCCGCTCTTCAGATTCCCTCCCCCTCTCCCTGGCAACCTCAGCTCAGTCCCGCTCTGGCGCCCTCCCTGCCTGCCCCACCCCTCTGCCCCTCCTCAGCGGCGGCATCGATCCACCCCGTGGTTGTGTGCGTCGGTGTTTGTGCTTTGTAGTGCAAACTCGTGGTTTGTAGGTAATTGTAATCTATTCTTCGCTTGAATTCGGAGTCTCCAAGTTGAGGAATGATCGCCATGCACCGGACTGAGCACACGGCGAACACTCCCTTCCCTTCTAAATAGGGTCACTCCCTCCTTTTCACTCAACCGCTCAATGTTTATTTTTTTTCTCATTGGAAAAGAATGTCTCTCACCGCAGTCTAAGTGGGAGAGGAGACCCCACCCTGACTAAGATCCTGGCTCCGTGGCATGCCTCCGCCCCAACCTCCCTCCATCCCCCTACACATCACGCCCAGCCCCCGAGGTGCCGCCCGCCATGTCTGCACGACACTCCGGGACTTGGCCCACCTCAAGACATGTGATCTGCAGGGCCTGTCCTAGGTGCCGTCCGTCCCCCTCGCCAACAACCCTAGAGGTGCATATTCTATCTCACCCCTCCCCCTCTCTCTCCACCAGTCCTTTGAAGTGCAGACCCAGCCTCCACTGCCCCGAATAGCTGGCAAGTGCCTCGATGCCACCTTCAATCAGCCTTGGATTTTTATGCAACTTAATATTGCATCTTGTGAGGGGGAGATTTGCTTTAAATATAGTAAATAAGGCGTCAAAAACAGAACGCTAATTACTTTTGCAACTTGGGATGGGGAGATTTGCTTTAACTATAGTAAAAAAGGCGTCAAAAACAGAACGCAGAGTGCTGCTCGAACAAATCCAAGACCGACTGAAATTGCCACACATGGCATGGAGCCAACTTGGAACCATGTCAGCTCTACCTCTCCGCCGGCCTTCTGAGGTGGGTGCCTAGCACTGGCTGTCTCTTCTGCCCTTCCTCGGGTGGCTGTCCCCTCCCTCTCTACTGGCCCGGTGAGGTGTGCACTCAGCTGTGACTGGCTCCATTCTGCACCAGCTCTGGGAGGTGTAGGGCCCGCCTACATGTCCCCCATCCTCCTCTACCCCAGACCACGGAGGTGCAGGGAGCGCCTAGACGCCCCTCCTCTCCATCCACTCCAGCCCTGGAAGGAGCATACCCCGCCCCCACCCTCTAAGATTCTGGGCCAGAGCCAGACTTGGCCATTTTATTTTCTTTAACATTTTCGGTCAGAAAACAAGCGTTCTCTGTGAGCCGGAACCTCTTAGATGCAACGAACTCGGGGAATAGGTTTCACACAAAACTGCTGTGTGTATGTAGCTGCATCTCTTAGCAGCGTTTCAGAGTTAGTACTGTTTGTTTAATTCAACATCAGCGCTTTGTATGGAGGATATATTTGTGTATTTTTCATAGTTGTAAACACCACCATGCTTTCAAGGCTGAGGGCATCTGGTTTGATTTCATGATTTGTTAAACGTATAGCTTGTTTAGCTCCATTTTTGGAAGCCCAGTTGCACATCTTCAAAGCCAACGAAAGAGGTATTAACTTGGGTTCTGAGACAGAATCACACATCAAATCCAGCCGTGACGCTTTCTTTTGCATTGCAGACCAATGCACGTCTTGCGGAGTATGTCTTCTCTGCTGTGTTTTGTCTTTGTACCGAGGTGTCTGCGCGTGCACAGACATCAGGGACGCGTCCTGCTGCGTCAGACCCCCAGGGGTCACTGAAGTTCAGAATGGATGTTTGCTCACTCCATGTCACCATGGACCCTGTCCCCAGCTCTGAACTTTCCACCTGTAAGTGTCTGCACGTCAAGACTGCAACATCCATAATTCACCCGTCAACACTCCCGATTTGATCAGGACACTCCCGGTGATTTAATCCCACTAACGTTTTTGTTGTTTTGTTCAGCTTAAAATCACCCCACATGCAGAGCAAGCTAACAAGGGTATTACATTGAGACAATTTACGTTCGCTGATTTTCCACTTGGCGGTTCGAAAATGTTTGCATGTCTGACCTGCCAACCTCGATCATTTTTTGACCGTGTGAGAGAGGAGGCCTTTGAGGAGGTAGGGCTTCCAACCAATCACTCTCCTCCCTCCCCAAAATACACAAAATAAGCTTTTTTGTTCAATAATATCTTTATTTTAAATTTTTACTATTGTTGCCTCCATTATTACAGCAGAGCAGAGGTATACAACGGCATTGTAAATAACAATGCCGTTTCTTTAAATGTTTTAACAAACAAAAACATAAACAAAAATAATGTCATGAGCAATGCCAATAGCTCTAACTTTACCAATGCCGAGACCATTGCATTGTAAATGCTTGTTACGTTAGGTCGCCGTACTAAATCTCATACCAGATCGGATTTGTACCCGGCTTTTCGGGACACTCCGAAATTATGTGTAGGGGATTGTCTGAAGGCATACGAAGACTTGAGTAGAGTTTACATTGGAAGGTCCTAATACCTTTGTTCGGGTGATGAGGAGACTTCTCTCGAGGTGTTGAACCTTTCTTACCTCATTATTTATATATTACTTAAATGTGAGACATACTCCTCCTCCAAATTTGTAGTATTCTTTCTTAGTGATTGCAGAATGCTTAGAAATATTTTTCAACATGAGCCTTTATTTGTGCACAAGCAGAAAAAAAGGAATAATCCACATTGACAATTTGTTCTTTTCCCCAAAGGAGCCAAACAGCCGACACATGTTTCGCCCTTCAGTGTCTATCAGACTTGGGCTTTTTCAAGGCTTTAGTATTCCTGTTATCATTTATATCAAATCACTTAGGTCCATATTCCACGAAATTCGGCAATAAAAATTTCTCTGCGGTCTGTTCTGAGTTTCACATCAGTTTGTCCACAAGAATATTTCTAAGCATTCTGCAATCACTAAGAAAGAATACTACAAATTTGGAGGAGGAGTATGTCTCACATTTAAGTAATATACGAAGACTTAACGCAGGAACTCCGCCCTCCGGGCGAGCAGCAACTCTTGATAGCTCTCAAGAAGCCACACAAAGCGGTCTCTTCCCCCACCATAGCCAGGTGGGTGCGCTGGGTCATGCAGGAGGCTAGTATCGGCACTAAACAGTTTGGTGCCCACTCAGCAAGAGGCGCTATGGCCTCAAAAGCTTTCGCGCTGGGTGCGCGTCTGGAAGATTTAATGCGTGCAGCTGACTGGTCTTCGGACTCTACTTTCAAAATGTTTTATTTTAAACCGGTACCGGATGTAGCACAGTTAGTGGTAAGTAAGCTTTAAAGTGGCATAATCCTAAGCCTCCGGTCGTGACATAGAATCGGAATTTGCCTAGCATCGTGACGGTAAGTTCCAATTCTATTAGGGACACGGAGGCGAGGATTATCCCTCCCAGAGCACAATGGTGCGAACCCACCCGTATGATAGTAAGTAATCAGTCTATTCTTTCCTTGTGGTGATGCTAAGTGTTGTTACTTACCTGTAATAAAGTTCTTGTATAATGTTCCGCTTTGTGTATCGTATGTATTCTTGCGGTTGTGTTAGGAACTTACATCGTTTTTGGTTCTTTTCAGGAAATGATGGGTCTAAACAGGACCAGTGATGGAGTGGCGTGACTTGCGCGAAGAAAGAGGAAGGGGAGAGACCGACATGGGACTATGTATTGATGACAATGGAAAGAGTTGATGGACTATGTACCTGGATTCCTCCCTGGTTGTAGGGAGTTGGTAGTTTTTTGTATTGTTAATTGATTTCTCTGAGATCTCTCTTGCTGCTGTGAGTTTTGTAATAATAAAGCGAAGAGAGATAAAAGCATAATCCTCGCCTCCGTGTCCTTAATAGAATTGGAACTTACCGTCACGATGCTAGGCAAATTCCGATTCACATTTGATAATTGGATAAAAAATCGCCCTAAATATGAATAGACTCGCATGTCACACAGGTCTATGTTATTTGATACAGTTAATTTAAAAATTGTGTCTGCACAGAAGAGCAATATGTGGCAGAAACAACACCAAAATGTTGATTGTGTAAAACAGGGCTCTTTGACATGTCAATGTTTTCCACAGAGAAAAGTACAGGGCTTTTTATAGCTTTGAATTGGAACATAGTCATGGCTATAGACTGCATCACTTTCACACTTTAATTTATCAGCACCCTCTACCTGTTCGACGGTAATAACCTTGGCATAAGCGTAGTGTCAGCCACTGAGACATTTAGGGGGCATTGAGAGTTTGTTGAAATTGGTGACCCACTCCGAGTCCCCCACCCTCGTACTTCAACTCCCTCATTGAGAGGAGAGGGAACCTCCCGCCTCAAGGAGCTGGGGTGAAGGTCAGAAGGTCTCCTTCCGTAAGGACAGGCCTTCTTATGCATATTTTTCCTGTCCCGGGTGTCAGAAAGTGGGTTTCTGTTGCAGTAACCCCCCCCCTTTTTTGCCTAATAGCTGATGCACTTTTCCTTGTTGTGCCCTGGGTTCCTGCCAATCAGGTACCCAGGGCCTGTGTTCCTTCCCTAAAAACTGCCTAACAGCCAAAACCCAAATTGGCAAACCCTGGCCACATGTCAGCCCCTGGTAAATGGTACCCTAGGTACCCAGGGCCTTGTGACCAGGGAAGGCCTCCAAGGGCTGCAGCACTCATTGTGCCACCCTTAGAGGCCCTGTACCCTAACACACACACACTGCTCTTGCAGGCTGAGTGTCTGGATACAAGACAAAACAGAGAGTCGACATGGCACACATCCCTGTGTGCCATGCCCACAACCTACACTGCCCTGGCATACATCAGCCAACCCTCTAGCTGGGTACCCTATGCCAGAGGTGCTGGCACAGAGGCAGGAGCCCTGTGCCCCTACAGTACCCAGGTCCATTCCTGGGTCCTGTAAGTGCAGTGCTGCCAGCTAAGAGTATATGGTGCTGGGAGCTTGTCAAACACTAACACCACAGCACCATAATGGCAGCACTGAAGACTGAGAAGTTTGGTATCGAACTGCTCAGCACATTAAATCCACACTGATGCCAGTGTGTGATTTAATGTACAAAGCACCACAGAGGGCATCTTAGAGAGGCCCCCTGAAACCTAAACCTACAATCCACGTCTGTTCTGAGGCTGCCTAGGCTGCCACACAGCAGACATGTTGCTGGACCCCTGGGTAGGAGAGCCCCTGCTCTCCTGGGTCTGCAACAATGCACATCCTGGGCGAGGTGCTAAATCTCCTACCCTAGGATGGGCAGGGGGAAGCTTCAAAGGCATGCCGCCTCTGTGAGCTTCCCCAGGCCACTGCAACCCCCCACTCTGGCGGGAAGCTTGGCCGGAAACCCCAAAGAAGGACAGGGGATGTGCCAGCCTGCCAACCCCACCCCTCAGGTGGGGGAGGCGAGGTGAAGCACATCTCCGGGCTCTCGCCATCTTGAAGATAGGAAGCCCTGCCCAATCAGGACTAGGCTCCTGCCCCCCTCCCCCAGGAGAGAGGCAGGATAGGGGGTGTACCCACCCCAGGACAGGGACCCATTGGCCCCTGCCCTTCACCTACCTGTAACGCCCCTAAATCTAGTATTTAGGGGCACCCTGAACCTTCCTTCCCCAGATTCCAAACTACAAAGAAGAGCAAGAAGAAAGAAGACCTGCCCTGCAGCTGCTAAAAAGAGGAAGACACCAACTGCTTTGGCCCCAGCCCTACCAGCCTGTCGACCCTCGAACCTGCTCCTGCTCCAACCCGGCATCTCTTGTGGCCAGCAACCTCACAAACCCCGGAGGACCTGGCAACCTCTTGGCTCTAAGCCCCTGGGACTCCCATGAGTAGAGGCTCTACTCAAAACCTACCTCTAATCCCTGGCAGCAGCCCGGAACCGCGAACTCAGCACACTCTGCACCAGCCAAGCCTGGCCAGTGCCGGAGTGAACAAAGACCCTGAGGACGACCCCACGGCGACTGTGACCCCGAGTCCGGCACCCAAGGACTTCCCTTAACACTCCTAAAGAAGCCTGCAGCCTCAGAACAAGGTGCCACCCCAACCGCGATCAACAGAGGGTAAGATTTCCCGACACCAAAAGGCACCCCTGCACGCGGCGCCCCACGGCCCCCTTTGCCCAATCCCGGGGTACCTACCTATCCTCCAACTACCCAACTTATCTCTCAAAGTGGTGATGGCACCTGAAGAGTCCTCGTCCCCGAGGTTGCAGTCTTTTTCTAAACCGGAGATTTCCCATTGAAATCAATTGAGCGCCCGAAGGCTCAAAAGCACTATGCACCCAGCCGCCCGAGTGGCCCTGGCAGTGAAAACTCTACACATACCTACTTCCCCACTTGCCCTGAGTAAGTGACCAGGAGCCCAGCTCCCAAAGCCGCGTGGCTTGCCAGTCAGCAGCCACCAACCAAGGCCCCCCTATCCCTCATAGGATAACATTGGGCCTAACTCTCTCTGCACCCGGCTGCCCTAGAGCCGCTGAGGGTGAACCAACTGTACCTACCTGACCCTGGGGGACCCCTGAGTCTATGCCCAGAACCTCAACTCTGCCAGTCGAGTACTTACCCTTAAACCGCAAACTCTATTTTCCTCATAGGGTAACATTGACTGGCTTTTTCCTGAAATTTCTTCTAAGTGTGGACTTTTCAAATCTTAAAATATTCACCAAAAATCAGCCGAGTAACGAAAACGAAATTACTCACCTGCTCTTAGGTGAGCTCCCAGTGCTGGATCTTGGTGCCCAGCACTGACCCTTAAAAATACTTACAACTGTACTTACCCTTAACTCAATTTTCTTCCATAGGAAACCTTTGACTGTTTTTCTGTGAAATTTCTTCTAAGTGTCAATTTCTGCAATCTTTAAATATTCTTCAAAAATCGTATAATATCTGAAAACGTAATTACTTGCCTGTTTTGGATAAAGGTTCCAGTACTGAGTCTAGGCACCCAGTACTGGATTACAAAAGTAACGAGAACATACTGTACCTGCAACTTGAATTCTCTTCCATAGGGAATCATTGACTGTTTTCTTTGAAATATTTTCTAAGTGTCAACTTTTAAAATAGCTAAATATTGTTTAAAAATCATTACAGTAATTAAGTCGACTTGCATCACTTGATTCTGAGTACTGACCCAGGACTGAATCTAGGATCCAGTCCTGGAATTCCAAAAGTAATCTGTGGCAAATAACATGAAACTTCCATTGAACTCAATGCATTATTGTGTTTAAAATCGTGTTGCCTATTGCAACCACTTGTAACTGTTTACAAAAGTCAATTACATATTGTATAAGTATTTATATAAAGCATCTCATTCTGAGAAAGATTATTTTAATTCCAATTGTTGGTTCTAAAATAAAACAAGCATATATTGTTTTATATATAAACCATTGGCCTAGAGTTCAGTTATTGAATGTGTGAGACCATTTGCTGACTGAGTGTGTACAACAAATGCTTTACACTGTCCTCTGATACTGCCTTACTGCTCGACCAAGCTACCACTTTAGAGAGTAAGGTTATATCTAACTTTAGCCTCTGTCAAACCCTTGGGGACTGTGGACTTTGTACACCCTGTACCTATTTGGGAACAGTATATACAGAGCCACTTTCTCACACCGGGCCACCATATGAGGCCTAAATAAATCATTAGTTAGCCTTATACGGAATGAGAAAAGTCATTACAGGTCGGGGTCATTGATTTTTTTTTTTTTTTGCATTTTAGACATCGATCAGTGTTTTGGAGGGTTTGTTTTTTAAATATAAAAACAATGCCTACAGTAGCCACCTCATGGACGCCAGCAGACATTAATGAAAGTGCTCCAATCACGTTGGCAGAAGCAGGTAGCAAACATGTTCCTTGTCAAGCCACGAAGAATCGCTTGATTAGGCGTTTGGTAAGAGACTGACCTCCACCACATTGGTGATCTGGCAAGTTGCCCGAAAAAGTAACTCAAAACAATGCGCCTTCCCAACCCTAAAATGTATTGCCCTATGCAAAGGCGTGAGCTGAGCTGACAGTGGGGGATGTGTTACTCAAGTAAAATCGGTGGTGCAATAGCCATTCCAAGTACGGCAATAACTCACAAAAGATATCATTTAAGTTTTGTTTTTTTACAGTGGACCAGTTAGGTGAAGGTGCCACTGCTGCCACACTAGCAGAGGAAGATCCAAAATAGCAAAAAAATTATTCCAAGGCACAAAGTGTTTTGTCCCAAAACAGTTTCTGCTGCTACTAAGGAAGTCCCCTTCAGGGGACAAACTCTGTGCCTATTTCTCTGTGCTCATGCCACGTGCTGAAATGACTTCATCACATATAGGTAATCGAAATCACCCACAAAGTGGGAGTCTAACACCAGTACCCACATAACAATTACCACGATTTAAAGAGAATTTACATTATTTATTGATCAGCCTATTACAGATCGATTTTACCATACACAAGTTAAACACAATTACTTTTGTTGCATGGTACAGGAAAGATTGTTAAATGTGTTTTATTTTATATTGCCAAAGCTCATTTAAAAGGACAGTTTTTGCAGTAAATAAACGTGCCCTGGTGCTCACAAGGGTCAAACACCGAAACTCTGTATTTTATATCTCCGGGCACTCGCCCGCAAAATGTGTCTCTTTAGAAAATGTGATATGTGATGTTAATGACGTGTGGATAGTATTTATGTTGCAGCAGTGAATAATTAAAATTATAAACTGGCTGAAAGCTTGATAACAAAGTGAACAAAAACCTTTAAGAATAGTTCTTTAAATTGTCACAAGATGCACCAGAGGTATTTGGACATGCAATATTGTCACCATATTAGTCATATTGCGTGTTCTGAAAACTATGATTAACTGTTGTCGATTCACCAAATCTTTATTATGAGAAGTCTATTGTCCATAGTCTTCACTAATTTGGCATCAAGTACTACAATTCTCAGGAATAGGCACGCACTGTGAAGCCGTTGTAGCTAAACTTAAAAACTGTTTCCTCATTTAACGCCAGTGTTGCGGTGGCATCACAGGATCGTGGAAACTTCCTAATATGTAAGGGGAGGGGTGGGGGGGGGGGGACTGCCAGAGGACAGGCGATAAACGAGGTATTTTGAAGTACGCAAGTGCTGGGAGGGATGCGTATATGAGGTTTGTCCAGCGCTACAAATACAGATCCAATGGTTTATAGAAGAGAAACGCAAATGTTGGATCGCTGAGGCAGCAAATGTTGAATCTGATCGTATGTTCAAGTCAAACTACCTTGTTCTAAAGAAATGAATTCTGAAATCACTGGAACCTCCGAGGTAAGCAAACCAAAGCCGTTAATGCGCATGAGTGAACCCACCACCTAGTCCGAGAACACACAAATATTGAGAATGTGGCAAGCATAAAACTACGACTCGTAACATGTACGTTCTGTCTGAAGCCGCCCTGCAGTGTGCCTGCTGTGTCATGTCAGACGGGTCCCGAGGCAGAGTGGTCGTGTCCAGGTCTGCTCCAGTGGATGCTCCGTGCACGTTGCACTGCACAGTACTGCCACAGCCTCTGTGACGTGCGACAGAGTATCAGGTCATGCTGGGGTAGCTTTAAAAAAATAGAAGTGAAAGCCGACTGGGACAAGTGGCCTCTTTCCCGTAACTCACAGGAACTCAGTGATAACTTTTCAGTGAAAGGTGAAACTGGGTCAGCGTAAGCAGCTGCTCCAGATTCCCTGCCCACGTGTGAACTGGTTGTGTAACTCGCATGCTAACAAAGACATCACATGGGCCAGGCTCGGGAAAGAGCTGCGTTTTAATGACGGCTAACTTGCGTCTCCTTGTGTGCTTGTCGATCAGGTTTTATTTTCATAGAGTGGCTACAGAACACGTACACTGTGTCAGGGGTCCAAAGTAACATTGGTGCATTTATAGGGGGCTACGGAAAGTTCACCACTTCTCTCTCGAAAACATGGACTGTTAGAAATTGTACCGAAATCACAGCGCTAGCAGCGAAGGGCCAGTGAGGGACACTAATCAAACTTAATGAATGTAAACTTTGCCCATGCACCGCCGAAAGAAAATGAAGAGCATTCGCTGCCCACTAGAAGGCAGCAACAAGCGCTCGCCATAACGTTTTCGTTTGGCTTTTTCTGCCGTCCCACTTGGACGGCCTCGCCTGCTTTCCTTCTGAATAAAAAGGTTTCTTATCTTTATGGGGAAATGTGTTTGGCCCCATAAAGATAAGAAACCTTTTACTTAAGAAGGAAAGCAGGCAAGGCCGTCCAAGTGGGATGGCTCAAAAAGCCGAACACAAAATACAACAAGCTCTTTTCCAATGGCTGTCCACCGTTTAGCATAAACGGTGACGCCAGTCAATGGAAAAGAGGGGCGGGGCTTAAAGCGCCTTACAGAAAATACCTGTAAACATTAAATCTCGCCAGCGAGACTGCGCATGTGCGCAGCCTACGCTAGCAAGACCTAAAAATTGATGCGATCCATCTCTTTAATTTATTGTGACCAGTGGGCACTTCTGGACAGCTCATTGCTGGCTGTTGCTGAATTGGGGTCCATCTGTTTTGGCTACTGTATGTACTACACAGCCTTATAAATTGCAGGTGAATGTAGTTGCTTACTTTGGGTCCTGCACTCACAATTGTGACTATGAATATCTCGCAGTTCTGTGCATTTAACTAATCGGCCTGTTTCCGTTCTTTCTACATTAATTTTTATCATATTGTTTTTTGTAATACGTTTT